>NC_141043.1:43732500-43965000 GCF_052040795.2 Danio rerio | reverse complement strand
CGGAGTTGAAAACGGAGCCGTCAAGACGGACAGCTGGACACTTCGGGACTCAAAGTTGCTGCAGTCATGATGACCGATTACATGGCGTCATCATATTTTTTTGTTATTTTTATTTATAACAGCAAAACATTTACAAATAAAACAGAATACAGTTTCTACAAACTGTAATTCCTTTTTAAACAATAAGAGAGAATTATGAATAAAATACATAACAAATGCATGAGAGAAATAAGAGGAAATGAGAGGTTAATATAAACATAAAAACGAACAGGTCTATTAAATACAAAGCAATAAGCATAAATTCTAGGAGTTAAACATCAATCTTTAGGCTAATACTTCTTGTTTAAATATGCTAAAAAAGGGTTTACATATATGTACATTTATAGATATAAAAATTTCCAATGTAAAAAGCAAAACAAGGTGTTTTGATTAGGTCTTAATAAATGACATTATTTTGGATAATGAATGAATTTTCAAAAAAGCATTTTAATCCAAAAAGATTGTGTTGAAAAGAACAAAAGGTAAAATAAGTGAGCTATGTAGAAGTTTTCTAGAAAGAGCAGGTAGTCTATAAACTGCTAGACAGGAAATAAAATAGATATTTATATTATAATAATAAAACCATTTTATAATTATTAAATAAAATAGTTCATGGAGATGAATGCAGTAAATAGTCTGTATAAAAAAAAAAGTTAAAAATAAACCTGCGCAAACAAGCTAACCTTTATAACCAGATTATTTAACAAAAGATGATTACTGCAGTAAAATATTGGTAGTCTTTTAATAAGCAAGATGTGTACAGGATAGAGAGTGTGTAAAAAGTGAATTGTTTGTTTTGAAACTTTTGAATCGGAATTTGTCCAATTATAAACCCGAAATACACGTGTTTGTTGTCATGTGGTGAACTCGGCCAATCGTGTAATATCGGTGTCGTCATCAAAGCTCCTGCAGTCGCTCTTCAGAAGCTGCACGGTCTGAGTTTGCCATCTGATCTCGGAGCGCTGTCGCGGTACTTTGATGCCACATGTGACAGTCACGTGGCGTCGGCGCAGCATCAATCCGGACAAGATTTCTAACCAGAATGCACCGCTTTAAGACAGATTTCGATCGATCTGCGCAGTGCTGCATGAAGTCGAACGCACCTAATGACTCCTTCACTGGCCAACAGTAATACAAGATTCTGGCAGCGCAGCATCTCGTTGTCGGGAAATCACACGTGACGTGAGCTGCTGACCGTGAGCTGTTATCACAGAGAGGGAGGGAGCGCGCCCTACTTAATGATAGACGCGCGTGCGTCTACATTAGTGAACAGAACCTGCATATGTTGCGAGTAACAGGTAATACAGTTGCAAATAATATTCTGTTTGTGATCGTTTGGGAGCCGCGCGCAAAGAATGAACAGCACTTAGCAGTCAAAATGAAACCGAAAGTGTGCACTTTATTTAAATGATCATATCACATTTTAGAGTTATGATTATGACAAGCATTTGATATGTTTTTTCTTTTATAGCGAACACACAGTTGTGCATAAAAATAAATGTTTACAATGTCAGTATAAGTACTCCAGCCTATATAATGTTGAAAATAATCTGATAATGGCAAATGTCTGATTTTACCAGTAAATAAAATTGCCCAATATGACAGATTGAAAGCATATATCTTAATCCTAATAATTTAACATCAGAATTATTATAAGTAGAACAGAATTATTTATAGAAGCCAGTAGACCTACACACAATATTATTATCGATGTTGTGCCAAATGTTTGTTTTTACCATACCTTTATTTTACATCTACAGAATCTTGAGAAAAATCATGATCCTAATTTTAAGCAAAAAAAAAAAAAAATCGCGATTCTCATTTTAGCCAGAATCGTGCAGCTCTACGACACACCCACATACAAACAAACGCACAAACCTATCCAAAATACATTCTGCAAGCGAACGTAACAACCGCAAAGAGGAATGGGCAAAAATTCCCAAAGACAGGTGTACCAAGCTTGTGGCATCATATTCAAAAAGACTTGAGGCTGTATTCGCTGCCAAAGACGCATCAACAAAGTATTGAGCAAAGGCTGTGAATACTGATGTACATGTGAGTTTCAGGTTTTTTATTTTTAATAAATTTGCAACAATTTCAAAAACTTCTTTCACATTGTCATCATGGGGTATTGTGTGTAGAATTGTGAGGAAATAGTCGGTGCCAGTGGTGTAGTGGTTAGTGCGTCGACACATGCACTCCGGCGCTCGCGCTGACTCGGGTTCGATTCTGCCTCGCGGTCCTATGCCGATCCTTCCCCTTTCTCTGCTCCCCATGCTTACCTGTCAATTCTCTCTACTGTCCTATTAAAAATAAAGGGGACCCCCCCCCCCTTTTGTGAGGAAATAAATTAATTTAATCCAGGGTTTTTCAAAGTCTAAGACAGTGGACCTCCCTTTTGACACAACTTATCCATTGGTGCCCCCCTCCTCCCAAACACACACACACGCACACGCACACAAACACACACACACACACACACATATATATATATATAGTATATATAAAGACACAGACAGATGTCAGACTGTTAACTCACTTTTATCATCATTTGCATGAAAGTGCAATTATTTACAGAGTAATAAGTATTTTAATATAACATTTTTAAAACTAGGATGATGGTTCAATATGAATAGAACAGATCCAAGAACTGTCCATCCCAGTCAAAACAGTCGAAGTTTTGCGGGTCTCATGCTGGCATTAGCCAAAATATTTTGACAAACCACACATAAAGGTTGTGGTTCATCAGCTGGTCCTGTCCACGTAAATCCTAAACTCAAATACTGATCATCATATCGTCGTCTTTTGGGTTTAAGCCCTGAACTTGAAGGCTTTTGTGGCGAGGGGGCGTGGCCGAGAGCCGTGGGAACGGAGTGAGGCCACCGCGTAAGTGGATACCCCTGCGGTGCGCACCTGCCTCGGATCCCACGGAAGGAGCTCTGGATCATAAAAGGAGGAACGAGGACAGAGGAAGCCGAGAGAGCACCGGGCCCGGACATATTTTACTTTTGGTTTCAGTTTGTTTTGGTTTAGACTGTTATTAATAAATCATTTTAAAACTGCGTCGGTTCTCCGCCTCCTTCTTCCCGGCGGCCAAAGGGCGGTGAACCTCATTACAGCTTTGAATCGGGGGGTTCTCAGAAACCGACCCATTGTATTAGCAGGCATATACCTGTATTGGCGGGCTTGCCAAACAGAAGCGAATTCACAGCTATGGCCTTCTGGGTAAAAAGGTTTTCTTATATTTGACGTATTTTTTTTTTTGCTTTGTTTAATTAAAACGTTTAAATATAATAAAAATACATATAATAATTAAACCTAATTATATTTTTATTATATTATATTTTTTCCCATGCCTCCCCTGACATGCTCTGGCGCCCCCCAATCCCCTGTAATTCACTGTACATGTATGCTATACTTTGACTTTGCATTTCAATTTATACATTAATTGCACTCAGGGCTCACAAAATCTGGTAGCCCTAAGTCCCGGGGCTATTGTTTTCAACAGTATCAGGATGCAGCCTTTATGATGCAAGCTGAGATTGCATCACTCAGCGATGCAATGTCAGACACATTGCACTCAATAGAGTGTGTGACATCACTGTGACGGGTAGGGTTAGGAGTGGGGTTAGGTGAGCGCATTAAAAAGCATCGGATGCAGCTCAGAGTGCACAGCACTGAGTCTGCAGCCAGATCCCTATCATTGTTTTTTCAGTCAGGCTACCAAAATCTAATCTAATCAAATCTTCCCTCAAAAAAATATAATCTCCCCTAATGCAATGTTTCCCAAGCTTCTTCCTAAAGGTACACCAACAGTACACATTTCCAGCTTCTTTCTAATCAATCACACCAAAATCAACTCATCAGGACATCAGAAGAGACTTCAAAACCTAAAGTTAAGGGGTCAGATAAGGGTGACATCCAAAATATGCAGTTTATGTGCCTCTAGAACAGGGTTGGGAAGCACTGCCCTAATTTTGTTGATGCATGTAAAAAAAAACGATCAATATTCTAACTATGGTCTGCTTGTGCAAATATTCTTCTAGTTTCTAGTTAAACACACTGCGACTAGTCAAACTAACAAATACAACGACCTGCGCTGAAGCAGAATGCAAGACAAGACTAAGATGGTGGGAAGTGCGAGCTAAAAGAAACTTCACAAGCTGCTGCCTACGTCTCTTCAGCCCCTGTCTCATGCTTTATGTTTTTCAGCTCTTCCACCATTCAGTGCAATTCAGTGCAAAAAAAAAAAAAAAAACGATCATAAGCTCTTATTCTGTGTTGTTGGTTGACATGCTGTCAGCAGCCAAAGCGCTATGATTTTTCTGTGGGTATAAGGGTATTATTAGGCTCGACATGAGGCAGCCGCAACAGCAACTTGATGAAAGACACCAAAGTACACTTAGAAGAGAAATTTAATGGAATAAACAACTCGTCCAGCAAATAATACACTGCATCATACTAATCTTGGGTTCTTTGTATTTGTAATGTTACAATGCAACCTGTTGTAATAAAAGAATGGGAAAAGATATGGGTTCATCATTTCAAAGCAGCTTCAAATGTGGCTCATAAAATTCTATATAAAAAAGGTATTATTAAATATATATAGTATTTGGATATATATACACACACTGTAAAAAACAAAATCACCATTTGTTCAGCACACTGTACTTTTTCTGTCATATACACTTTAAGAATTGACTACATAAAAATATATGGTATGTCAACAATAGTCGGTAAAATGTTATGTCTACATGTTTTTTGTCCAGAGTTTTCTGGACAAACATTTTTGTGTTGAACAGGAGCAACTTAATTATCAGTTGCTTGAAAGAGGGGTGACACAGTGGTGCAGTTGGTAACACAGTCGCCTCACAGCAAGAAAGTCGCTGGTTTGAGACCCGGCTGGGTTGCAGCTGGAAGGGCATCCACTGTGTAAAACATATGCTGATGGTTCATTCCACTGTGATGACCCCTAATAAATAAAAGGACTAAGCCAAAGGAAAATGAATGGATGAAATAGTAATTTTATGTTCATTTTTAAGTAAAATGATTAAAAACAGGATGATATGCTAACTAGAACTAATTAATTATTGAGCAAATTTGAAAAAAATCATCCACTGAACAGAAAAAAAAATTATTGACCCAATAACAGTAACTGTTGCTTCATTTGATGTGACAAGAATATCTTTATTAGTAAAATACAATATTTAACATTGCATTAATAAACAAAATTATGTTAGCTGAACAAAAAATTGTTACTGAGAAAAACAAAAAAAAACTGTTGTTGAGACAACTCAAAGCTCTTGCTGCATCAAGTTGCCTTATTTTTTGTTTTCTCAACAATTTATTTTTTACAGTGTATATATATATATATATATATATATCAAATAGAAAATACTGAAAATATCTATAAAAAAAAAACAACATCAGCACAACATTTCCTCTTCAAGCAAAAGTCTAAGTTTAATGTGACTTGCCTTGGCACCAAGCATATCTTGAACAGTTTTTTTTTTCTAATTGTCCTGACATTTTCTGAAATAATGTGCTAAATGTACTATCAGGCTTCTTTTAGCACTTTTCAGAGTCCTTTTTTAGGTTTAGTCTCATCTCCTTTATATTTATCTCCAGGTGATCTTAGGGCTCCTTGATTTTGGGAAAAATCATAATCACTATTATTTTGGTCATAATTGTAATCCAGATTATTCAAAACGATTACTGTTTAAGTCAAAACTATTAGCGGTCTTGAGAATTAAAAAAAAAAAAAAAATTCCCAAATTATGTTTAACAGAGCAAATAATTTTAACAGTATTTCCTAAAATATTTTTTCTCCTGGCGAAAGTCTTATTTGTTGTATTTCGGCTAGACTAAAGCCGGTTTAAATATTTTGAAACCTATTTTAAGGTCAATATTATTAGCCCCTTTAGGCAATATATATTTTTTATTGTCTGCAGAAGAAACTACTGTTATACAATGACTTGCCTAATTACCCCAATTAAGCCTTTGAATCACACTTTGTATTTTGAAAAATATCTAGTCAAATATTATGTGCTGTCTTGATAGCAAAAATAAAATAAATCATTAACTAGAAATGAGTTATTTAAACTATTATGTTTAGAAATGTGCTGAAAAAAAAACCTTCTTTCCATTTAACAGGAATTGGGGGAAAAAAGTTGCTAATATTCAGAAAAGCTAATAATTCTGACTTGAACTGTATACAGTTATTTTCCTCCCTGCAAAGAAAAAGAGAAATAAATACAAAAGAATAGAAATATAAAACAAACTGTGCTTTTAGCATCTTCACTATAAGAAAAACACTTTAGCTACAAAAGTCCTTCAGTCAAGAGCAGTGAGGGATTTTCTCCTTTTGTTATTTGAATAATAATGACTGAAACTGGCGGCAGCAGGAACAGTGCGCTGTCACTTACATGGTTTCGATTTCACATTTCTTTTGATCCTTAACTCGTTTATTACACAAATAAGGGTTAACATGAATAATCACTAAACACCTCATTTTGACACCTATTTGACCATTAAAGCGCTCATATTAAGATGACTTTAGATGCTCTGCTCGTCACAGTGTGCGAATGAGACAGAATGCTGACCGCATGCTTCTGACTGTGTGTGCGGCCGCACACACACACACAGGAGCATGCAGTTTAGTTCGTGCTTTCAAGAGGAACAAATGTTTACAACTGGAAAGGGGGCGGTAAATAATTGAATAATCGTTTATCTCGATTAATGGTTTTTCATAATCGTTAGAAGCCAAAATCTAAATCAGATTTTCGATTAATTGCACAGCCCTACGTGATCTCATACAGCCTCTATATTATTCAGGTCTGGGCCCTGTGGAGGACATTTCATCACTGTCTGTTTTTCTTCAGCTGTTTTCTCTCCCCAAATAAGATCTCTCTGCTATTAGTAGATCATTTTAATGCTGAAAGTAAAAACTATTATCACAGACTTTTCAACATTCACAATTCCATCAATTCAGACAATATTGTTAACAACACTGATAGAAATGCAGCTCAAACAGAACAAACAGCCTCTCTTCAACAATGTCTTAAACAATTAAACCAAAACAATTCAAACTTCTATCCTAACAAACCATAGATCAACTGAAAGATCATTTATTCACCAATGTTTCAATTGTCCTGACATTTTCTCAGATAACTTGCTGTGTATGGGGTATATGCCTGAAGCATGCTAATAGGACTTTTAATTTGCTAGTAACCGCGGTTAAGCGATTCCAGTGAACTGTTTGCCATTGCAAAAAGGGTGCGTTTAAGGTCAGTTTTCTTTCAAAATCAGCGATTTAACCAAAGATCAACAATTAAACCAAAATAATTAAAACTTTAACCTAGCCTCTATCCTAACAAACCATACATCAACTCAAAGTTCATTTATTCACCCTGTATAAATCTCAATAGTAGAAAAGACAAAAAATATGTACATTTATGACTGCTTTTGTGGTAAAGGCTCACATATTTCCATTATACCATCAGAAAAACAATAGATTTATTGTTGGCCTAAAACCTTTGCACAGTACTGTATATATGCATTCAGTCAATTTGCGTTGAATAACATGCTTTGAGGCACTTCAAAGGACCTTTAATAAGTTATTGCTGCACAAACAATATAATTGAAGCTTTTTGTTTTCCGTCTTTAGCGCAGAACTGTTTATCAACACTATAGCAGAGTATATGATTAGAGACACCATCTTTAACCTCAGTCTGCATTTCCGCATCCCATTTTCTATGTTTTTTTTTCACCTCCTCTCAAATCTGTTATATAAATCTCCTAATCATCCTCTCTCAGATTTGTGCTTTAATTGCCCGACTGCAGCGATCTGTTCGCTAAAACGTTTCACTGTGGGAATGAAATGAATCCAACGAGAACAAACCAAAACAAATTTTAAAGATGATACAAAAAAAGAGCTGGTAAAAAAAGACTGAAATTTGGGAAATGATCTCTGATGAGCCTCTCAGCAGGAGAATCAACCTCCCTGTTTCTCTGATTAATTCATCTGCTCGACTATACACTTTTCTCCTTGATATATTTTCATTCTTCTCATTTCTGATTCCTCCACGTCCACTTTGTTCTTTAAGAAACAATGCATCGGAGACATTGAAACAGTAAAATGTACACACTTGACTCTCTCAGTAATAAAAGCTGACCTTGTGCTCCTTAAGCAAATAAAATACTGAATAGAGGCTTCGAATGAGTCTTTCTTTAACTGGGGAATATTGTAGCTTCTAAATGAGCTGGAATGGCCTCTTTGTGCTTGAAGAGCAAAGGCTGTGATTTGTATGAATCTCTTGAAGGTGAAGTGGGTCGTTTTCTGCTCACTGGCTAGACATAAAACAGATTGTCTTTACTTAAACTAGTCGATAGGTACTATTTCTGTTTCCTTTTTTGACAGAAGTCTTTCAATCTAATATGGAAGCTTGTTCAGTCACTGACGTTTTTTCTAAACGTTTTTTTTTTTTTATAAAAATTTGTATATATAAAAAATGACATTTTTGAGAGAGATGCTAATGGTTTAATCCAGTACAATGATTTATGCTAAGCTATGCTAAAAGTGCTCACACCAGACCAGGGGCCTCATGTACGAAGACTTGCGTTGAAATCGTACTAAAACATTGCGTACGCACAAAGCTGTAAATGTGCGTACGTATTAAAAAATTCAGATGTATGAAACACTGCGTACGCGGAATCACACGCATATTCTCTTTGTACATCCGAATGAACGTGAAACTGAGCGCACGTGCACGAGCGCAAAACCCCTCCCTGCCTCCTCCCCCATTTGAATATGCTAATATACTTTGGCAAAACCCACCGAAAAAGCAATGGCAAAAGCAAGCAAAAACCGAAACTTTGAACAGAATGTGAATTGGAGGTGCTGCTTTTGGAGGTAGAACGGAGAAAAACGGTGTTATTTGCAAGTTTGTTCTCCGGGAGTGGGAGAGTTTAGCTGACGCGGTTAACACAGTTGGGTCTAAACATCGTACTGAGTGGATTAAAAAAAGAAATGGTGCGATGTAAAGCTGTAAAATTTTGTAGTGTCTTTAACAGTGTGTGTGGCGTAGCTCGTAAAAGGCATGGCAACATGATTTGACACGTTCGAGCATGAACTTGGTCCGAATCCTGCGTCTGATGAAGACGTTCTTCTTTTTTTCCCCAGCTACATATCAGATTTTGCCTACTCTTCATCACAAGGAAGACGAGTATGAGTCATTAATAAATCTAAGCATCATATTTTATTTGCTCATTTATTGAATGGAAATGTTTCTGATTCACGTATGCAAATTCGTCTTCAGATGGTGCCTTTATAGCAATGTGCGTGCAGTCGATCGCTCCAATTACATTGGGAAAACCAGCGACCGCTGCAAATTGCGCTTTAATGTTTGACTGGTCAACTGCATGATATGGAAACCTTATTTACCTGCTAGACATGTGGATGAACCTGTCCCATACAGCTGCCCTTACACGGTTTAAAGAAACTTTGTAGTGTGCAATTTAACACAACTGCCTCCAGGAGTCGCCAATGGAAATAAACCAAACACACACAAGAAATGAACGTACGCCAGGCATGAAGATGATGTGGACCAACGCACATTCTCACGTTCATTTCATCGTTAGTAAATCCAAACGTGACCGTTAAATCTGGGGTATGCAAAGTTTTTGTGCATACGCAGCGTTGAGGCCCCTGGAGATTGGCTGAATGTATTCAAAAACGGTAAAACTAGACTCTATGGGAGATGTGAAATAAGACTATTTCTGCTCAAAAAGTGGAACGTTTATTCATTCAATCATTTTCCTTATTTATTATTTAAATCATTCATTCATTTATTTTATTTTCGGCTTAGTCCCTTTATTAATCTGGGGTTACCACAGCGGAATGAACCGCCAACTTTTCCAGCATATGTTTTACGCAGCGGGTGCCCTTCCAGCCGCAACTCAGTACTGGGAAACACACACACTCATACACTACGGTCAATTTTACAGTACCCAATTCACCTATACCGCATGTCTTTGGACTTGTGGGGGAAACCGGAGCACCCGGCGGAAACCCACGCAAACATGGGAAGAACATACAAACACTACACAGAAATGCCAACTGACCCAGCCGGGGCTCGAACCAGCGTCCTTCTTGATGTGAGGCGATCATGCTACCCATTGTGCCACCATGACGCCCCTATTTACATCAGTAAAAGCAGCTTTTTGTTTATAGCACAGCATAGCATAGCAAAAATGTGATTTACTATTCCTCCAAGGCCATTTTATTGTAAAAAAAACGTGTTAAAGAGACAGTTCACCCTTAAAATGAAATCTCTATATAAATTTTTACAGTAAATTAAATGTAGTTATTGGCTTTTTTTCCACATACACTCTTGCATAAGTCCGATGCATAAAATAATCATGTTTTTTCAACAGAAAACTATTATAAAAGTAAATAACTGCATTTGGGTAAGCATGTTTTCACACAGCATACCCTAGCTAAACCTTAAAGCTAACAGACACATATACTAAAAGCCACATAGACTCGTCTGACATCCAACGCATCCAATATGTCACGTTAAACAACCCACGATTCAGTTGCTCCAGCTACAAATCCAATAGGAAAGTTGCTGCTAGCTCATGCATCAAAGTCAGCGCTCATGTTTGGCCTTGAGTTTGGCCTCCTAGCAGCGGAAACGGTCAAGTTCAGCTCCGTCTCGGAGACAGTTTGCCCTCCACTCAGCCATAACTGATTCACTATGCAGTTCTCTGGATGGTACACAGGTAAACGGCACGTCGTGATGAACAGCAACAGTGACAACAGCATGTCCTGGCCCATCGGATAAACATTTACTCGGATACAGTGTCAGCGCAGTGACAGGCAGAGGAGCGGATGCAACATTTATGAGGTGCGCTCTCTGAATCTCGTGTTGGTTTAGCGCCAGACTCTTTAAAGCCTTGTGTTCTGTATAAGCAGCTGGCAGACTTACTCAGTGTGAATCGCAGTTAATGTGACCTATCCAGCGCAGCTCATTACCGCAGAGCGAGCGCGAGCATCTGTGTTTTTTAAGCGCATGCCTGTGTCTGTGCATGTGTTACTAAATGTGACCACCGAGCATGTAATTGCAATTTTTTTTTCTTTCCTTCCTGGTGACATCTAATAATTACTGTCCAAATCCCACGTTTAATAAACTCGGAGGTAATGCAATAGCCTTGATTTATTCATAATAGAATCTTCCATGGCGACGAGAGAAGTGTGGGCATGCTGAAAATGTACTGAAACAAAAAAATTAGCCAGACCTAAAAGGGATACTTCTTTTTTTTTTCCATCATTTACTCACATTCTAGATGCTTCAAATGTATATGCATAGCTTTTTTTAGTCACAAAAGAAAACATTTTTTTGAAGGCATTGAGTGTTCGGACAATAAAGCGCATTTTTTCATGATATTTTCTTTGGTGTTCCAGAGATAAAAGAAAGTCAAAAAGGCTCAAAACAACACAAGAACGCTCAAAGTGATCATATTTTTAGTGAACTACAGTATAACATGAAAATGCTTGACGCATCAGTGCATGTTATTTATTTAATTCTTTTTTTCAAAGCTGCATTTCTATTTTATTTATGTCATAAAGTCACATATCCCAGGGTTCCCACATACCTGAATTTAAGGGTGCTTTCACACTAATCACTTTTGGCCCGCACCCAGGTTCATTTGACGTCAGAGTATGGTCATCCCTTTATTTTATTTATTTATTTTTTTACTTTTTTTTAACAAGAACCAGCATGTAGTTTTATTATACAACAAAATCACTTCGCACGAAACACCAAAGCACATTTTTTTGAGCTGTTGACAGTCGTTGATGTGTCCCACACTGCTAAAAACACTATTAGGACACATATATTTCACTAAAAAGGGAAAATTGCGCTGTTTCGAGCATATTCGTACCTCCGGTTTGAAACTAAAATTTAAGACCATGAGATCTTAGCATGTATTCCAGCATGTAGACTGGACGTCTGTACCTATGTAGGAGTGTGCTGCATTTATTCATGAGTAAGACTTGGCTCAAACCAGTCAGTGCGCTCTATTGTGCAACATCATTAATATTCATTAATGTTACAGTGTTCAGACGGCAGAAACGCATCGTTGTGTTGCTAAAACAAGCGTGCTGTGTTGCTTTTATAATTTGCTGCAGTGAAGGTTTTGTTTTCATTTTCCCTCTATGAGAGCGCAGCTGGACTCACGTGTGAATTACAGTGCACGCGACGCTCGACAACAATTCATGTCTAAGGAACATTGTTGAGAGCTTTTCTCATCTGGAAAAGGTGAAATCAGGATTTGCTGCTCGTCTCCTCTTAATAAAGATGCGGCTCTAGTTGCTGTTGATTGTCCTTTCTCTACAGATTTGGTAAGCGAGCGACCTGTGGTCTTTGTTTATTCAGATGGCAAAGTTAGTTCATATCGAACTAACTATTACACCGAGTTAGCACATGTTAGCACCACAATCAAACTTACCATCGTGTAGGATTTTCACCGCATTTTTTTACGCAGCGGATGCCCTTACATCTCTGGGAAAGTGTCCTAACCAACACATGCAATTTCTATTTTAGAAACAGCTTGTATTTCTCACAGGTGAACAATGATCACCTCAGGTACTCCCCGTGTGCTTTATTCAGTGTTAAATGCTAACAGTGTGAGTTTTAATGCCATTTTACCTGACATTTATTGTCATACTAAAAAAAGCAGCAGCAGATAGTTCACCTCAGATCTTGAAAATAAAATAAACTACTTGAAAATGAACTTTAGAACTGCAAGTGCAAGCCTGCAAATATCAAGCCTTCAGCATGTACAATGTTTAAGAGGTTTAATATGTATTAATAAAATTATAAGCCTTACCTTTTCACTGGAGTGCAGTGAGTGCACTATTCTGTGCTTCAGAATGTAATTAAATTTCTGTCGTGTTTCGTCTGGTGCAAAGAACCCAATTGCTTTTTATTCCAAATCTCCTCACTTAGTGTGTTGTTATGACACAGGGTTACAATGTAACTGGCTCACTTAATGTTTACGTTTGTAACATTTATATTATTTGCTAATTAATAACCTCGTGTGAAACTCTGAATCTGTGTCTCATTTCAGGGCTGCTACTGTTGCATTTTCGGTCACAGACACACACTTTGAGAGCCTTTCTGACTAAATGAATCAAAAACGCTGTTTTCCATGAAGGCAACCCAAGGTGCTGAAATACATTTGGCTAAACTGGCAGTAGACCAAAACAAACCAAAACAAAGACAGCCGTTCCAGCATGTTACACATTTTCAAAGCAGAATATTTGACTTCAGCATTGTTTTTCAGATAAACAAGAGTGTTCACTTAGCATGTTTCTTAAAAATCTGCAAACATATTATAGTATTTTTATGCTTTAGAAGAGTCAAAAACTTACACACAGCACCTTTAAGTACAGTAAAGTTGTTTGACTTGAAATTAATTGTGCTTTAAAAAGTCCTTGAATCTGCTGTTCATGAAAGAGTGGAAACCATGTCTCCTTTATATCTCAAATTACGCTAGTTTAAATGAATTGCAAACACACAATTTCATCATATAAAAACTAAATTAAATCAGCATGCAAGCATAAATGTTCACCTTACCCGTCCAATTAGCACCGGTTCTGGTCCACTATATTCCTCAATCACAAAAAACTGGTTCCATATCCAGCTTCTTCGGCTACGGGATTGTGAGGGCATCTCATCCAGATTTGGTCCAGTAAGAGTGCTGTGGAAATCCCCACTGCTGTCTGCATCTTGGCTGCCCATCATTATAGTTTGCACTTGCTGTCCATTGTTATTTAACCCAGATGGAGGTTTCAGCGGGATCCCACTGGCATCTGATGGCCCATCCAGTGCACTGGCAAGTGGTAGTCGTTTTTCATCTTGGTTAGATTCAGTTTCTTCAACTAAAGGACTATATTGTGATATTTTGGAGTTGATTGGAGTGATTTTTGGGATATCTTTGGATTTGGGATAATTAATTGTGAAATGTGGAGTAGAATCTGTGTTCACACTTGGGTTAAACCATGAAACTGGAGTCACTTTGATTTTAACTGCAGTTTTTTCTGACTTGATATCCTGTACTGCAGGAGTTAATTCAGAAGGTACAAAACGATCTTGAGATATTTTGGAGTTCAGACTAAAAGTTGATACAGTTGTCTTTGTGATTTCTGGGATATTTGTGGATTTGGGATAATGATTACTTATCAAATCTGGATTAGAATCTGTTTTCACACTTGTGTCAGACAACGAATCTGGAGTGGCTTCAATTTCAACTTGAGATTTTCTAGATATTCTGAAGCCCTGGCTATGATATGGTACTGTTGTCTTTGTGATTGCTGGGATCATTTTAGATTTGGGATCATAATTACTAAAAATATCTGTATTAGAATGTGTATTCACACTGGGACTTGGAGTCGCTCCCATTTTGACCTGAGATATTGCAGACATTCTGAAGTCCTGGCTATGATATTGTAATGTTTTCTTTAGGATTTCTAAAATATTTTTGGATTTGGAATTATGATTATTTATAACATCTGGATTAAAATATGTGTTCACACTTGTTTCAGACAAGGAAACTGGAGTCACTCCAATTTCAACTTCAGATATTCTAGATATTCTGAAGTCCTGGCTATTATATGATACTGGTGGCTTTGTGATTTCTGGTACATCTTTGAATTTGGGATTATAATTGGGCATAAAATCTGGAGCAGATTCTGCATTCACACTTGCATCAGAAACCGGAGTCACTGCAATTTCAGCTCCACGTCTTTCAATTTCTTCAACCTGGGTTTTTTTCGGTTTTGATACAATTTCCCGTAGTGCAGGAGATAACTCAGATAAAACAAAATGACCTTGATATATTTTAGATAGTTTGGAATCCTGGCTATTATTTGCAACAGTTATCTTGCTAATTTCTGGAATATCTTTGGATTTGGGATCATGATTACTTACAATATCTGTGTCCACACTTGTTTTAGACAAGGAAACTGGAGTCACTCCAATTTCAACTTCAGAATATCTAGAATATCTAAAATTCTGGCTATTATATGATACTGTTGTCTTTGGGATTTCTGGTACATCTTTGAATTTGGAATTATAATTATGAATAAAATGTGGAGCAGAATCTGTGTTCACACTTGCACCAGAAAATACCATTTTCTGTCCTGATGGAGTAAATTTAGGGGGAACAAATTGATCTTGAGATATTTCAGATAGTTTGGAGTGTTGGCTATTATATGCTACAGTTGTCTTGGTAATTTCAGGGATATCTTTGGATTTGGCATCATAATTACTTAAAACATCTAGATTAGAATCTGTGTTCACACTTGTTTTAGACAAGGAAACCGGAGTCACTTCAGTTTCAACTTCAGATATTCTAGATATTCTGAAGTCCTGGTTATTATATGATACAGTTGTCTTTCTGATTTCTGGAATAAGTTTGGATTTGAGATAATGGTTATATTTAATATCTGGATTAGAATCTGTGTTCACACTTGTTTCAGACAACGAAACCGGAGTCACTCCAATTTCAACTACAGATATTCTGAAGTCCTGGCTATTATATGATACTGTTTGTGTCTTGGTGTTTTCTGTGACATCTTTAGATTTAGGTTGATAACTATGCATAAAAAGTGAAGTAGAATCTGCGTTCACACTTGTGTCAGAAACAGGAGTCACTGAGATTTCAGCTCCACTCTTTGCAATTTCTTTAATCTGTGCATGACGCAGTCCTGATACAGACTCCATAGCATCTTTGTTGCTTTGTAAGATCCTCACATTATCCTTATTTTTCCATGCTAATCGCAAATGTGGTGTTCCTGCTTTGTTGGCAAATGTCATCTCGCTTTGTTCTAGACCTTCTTCCTGACTGTCTTTCCTTGCAGTTGGCAAACGCTCCTCTCTCTTCCATCTTCTCAAATGAGTACTACTTCCCCCAAGCTCAAAGCAGATGCACAGAAAGAGCAACGCTGCCCAGATACGGCCACTCATAGTGCCTTGCGTCTTTATTAGTCACAATGTTTGCCACGAGGGGAAAAACAATAAGACCGACCTTCACTCACACTCTGTCTCTCTGTGTGGGCGACGGCTCCATTCATCTCCTCTTTTTAATTCCTTGTTCTTCACAAAGCTCGGTGGTCATTTAGCATCTTATCCGCTTTTGTGGATTATACTTCTCTCTTTGCGTCCGGTTTAAACACAGAAGGTGATTCCCATGGTTTGGGTTTGATCGGACAAACCTGTTCAAAGAGATAAGGGGATGAGAATCAGTGCTGATCATGAGCAAGTGTAATTTGCTGTTGGGATTACTGAAAAACTAGCACGGTTTCAATTAGGTAACAGTTTGGGTTCTGCGCAGAGAATCATGGGTACTTGTCTAGCCAGGGTTCATAAAACTTTCAATCACTTAAAATCTGGGACTGCTCCAAAGAAGCCTTTGCACAAGCACGCCATAAATAAAGACCTGAGCCGTTATGTTCCATTACTTCTCCAAAATGAGGATTTTGAAATATTTAGGAGCGTTCAAAATGATTCATGGGTTTGTTTGCATGTTCCGTGTACTTACTATAATAATAACAATAAATTACATACAATTACATGTATACAACCTAACCCATGTTCAATCCATAGCCATTTAAGAAGGACAGTTGAAGTCAGAATTATTAGCCGCCCCCCCCCCCCCCTGTATATACCAATTTTTCCCCCAATTTCTTTTTTTTTAAAAAGAGATTTTTCTTTCAACACAGTTCTAAACAAGATAGTTTTAATAACTATTTCTAAAAAATTTCTAATAACTATTTTTTTTTTAATCATTGCCATGATGACTGATGACAGTACATAATATCAAAAAGGTATCCCCATCCGCTGAATTGGCTCTATCACTGCCTCTCCACTCCTCCAATAGCTGGTGTGTGGTGAGCGCACTGGTGCTGTTGTCCTGTGGCTGCCGTCACATCATCCAAGTGGATGCTGCACACTGGTGGTGGTGTGAAGAGACCCCCCCTCATGATCGTAAAGCTCTTTGGGTGTCTTGCCATACACATAAATGCGCTATATAAATACACATTACATGATATTTTACAATATATTTTTCAAGATACTAGTATTCAGAATAATGTAAGGCTGGGCATTCACAATATCATGTTTCATATCATTCGGTATCGATAGTTCTTGAATATTTTTTCACAATCCATTTAGAAATATTAGGATTTTTTAAATCTATTTAAGCACTTTATTTTAATTTAACAACATTGCTAAAGCAAATAGTTTTAATAATCAAAAAAAATAAATAAACAAAAATATATTGTCTCGTATGTCTTACCGTACGTTCACACCGAAAGAGGCGAGAGCGTCCAAGGTCGCTCTGGCCGCCTTGGCGACAACGCTCTCTGCCTTCAGCTCCTGCGGCAAGAGCGTCAAAACTCGCTACTTGGATCTCATATTTAAAGGAGCCGTTGCAGCATATCAGTTACATTCCTGCATAAAACATGTTTCTAGCGTGAAAATGTTGCGCACTTCTTATCAAATTCATACAACAATGGAAGATCAAGTTGCGTGTGGTGCGGCTTTGCACTATTTATCCAATATGTGTCCATATGTCTGACATATCCTGAAGCAGCAATACTGTTTTGTACTGTCACATCGCGTGAGATTCCCGCTTTTTTAAGATAAATTTATATAACATTAATGAACATCAGTAACTCGCCAGCAACTTATTTAATGTATGTTCCTGTAGGAAAAAATTGTAAATAATTGGAAATCCGGCGACCGCAATAATCAAACCCTTGGGAACAACTGTGGTCGAAACCAAAGTTCACAGGTCTGTGTTCTCTGAACTGCTATCAAGCGATGGACGTCTTCATTCTGATTGCTTGCCGCCGAAACGCGTCATAGCTCATACCATAAAGCTGACTTCATTTCAACTTTCCTCGACACTCACGCCGGCAAAGACGCGCCGCGCTGCTCCTCGCCGCTTATCGCCGCCGGCTCTCATTGAAAATGAATGATTTCCGGCTACTTTGACGCTCTCGCCGCTTTCGGTGTGAACGTACGGTTATAATAATAAAAAAAACATAAGGGTTAAAGAGACTCTTAGGGCCTACTCACACTATGCCATCCGTACCGTGCCCAGGCCCGTTTCCCGGATCGTGTGAGAAGTGTGAGTGCACTGAATCGGGCTCAAGCACTGTTCACTTGGCCGGCCCTGGCCCGGTTGGAAGAGGTGTGCCTGAGCGCGGATCACTTGGGCTTTGGCGCGGTATGCTTGCGTGTGAGTGCAAAACGCGCCAAAGCCCGAAACTGAAAGCGAGACGTGACTTTTAAGGGGCTGTTTCATATGGATTTATTAATCATTCTTACTGTTCAGTGAACGCAAACTGCCGTAGTTTATTAAAGACGCAAACTCCTCACTGCACCTCAGCTGCGCGCCTTCAGCAGACCTCCTCATTCCTGCAGCACGAGAGCTTTTTGATTGTTTATGAGCACCAAAAGTGGCGGATCTGTCCGGTGAAATATCTGACTGCGTGTCCCTGCATCCCTAAGGACTGTTTGGTGAAATATTTGACTGCATGTCACTGCATAACAAACGACTGAAAGCAAAGGATAACTAGAGAAATCTCCACTGTGCTACTGGGTGAGAGTGTATGGCAAGCCGTTTTAGCATTTAAACCTTGTTCTGACTATCCATAAATATATTTAGAGATATCTCTAATTATATTTTGACGAGTCATAATTATAATTCGACTAGTCAGATTGGAGATATCTGCAAATATATTATGACTGACTAGTCATATTCCTCCATTAACTTCCATTGAAAAATATTTGCAGATATCTCTAAATAAGTTTTGATTAGTCACAATTGCAATTAGAGATATCACCAAATGAATTTTGACTAGTCAAAAATCCAATTCAAGATATCTACAACTGTAATTCGACTATTAGTAAATTAATTAGAGATATCTTCAAATATATTTGTAAATATCTCTAAATATGTCAAATTAAAGATATCTCCAAATGTATTATGACTAGTAAAAACTCAGTTAGAGATATCTCTAATTACAATTGTTACTAGTCAAAATTCATTTGGAGATATCTCTAATTACAATTGTGACTAATCAAAATTTACCTACTATGTGAGATTTGATTGGACAGGAATCACAAGATCTAATCCTCATAGACGAGAAAAAAAATAAAGTAGTGATGAAAAGTAGGAGTAAAAGTACATTTACTCCATTAGGAGTAAAAATACTCAATTACAGTAATTTGAGTATTTGTAATTAGATACTTTCAGTGGTGTAAAGCAAATAACTAAAAATACTCAAATTACTGTAACTGAGTAGTTTTTCTCCGGAATTGTAATTTACTAAGTAGTTTCAAAAATGTGTACTTTACTTTCCCTTGAGTACATTTTTAGTGCAGTAATCAGTACTTTTACTCCACTACTTTCCTTCAATCTGCAGTCCCTACATTATTTTCTCTTGTCTATGGGGATTTAAAAAAATCAGTCCTGTGATTCCTGTCCAATCAAATCTCACATAGAAGGTAAATCGCATCATAATGAACTTCCTCAAATTAGGGTTGATCAAAAGAAATATATGAATGCAATTCATTCATTCATTCATTTTCTTGTCGGCTTAGTCCCTTTATTAATCTGGGGTCGCCACAGCAGAATGAACTGCCAACTTATCCAGCAAGTTTTTATGCAGCAGATGCCCTTCCAGCCGCAACCCATCTCTGGGAAACATCCACACACACATTCACACACACACTCATACACTACAGACAATTTAGCCAACCCAATTCTCTTGTACCGCATGTCTTTGGACTGTGGGGGAAACCGGAGCACCTGGAGGAAACCCACGCGAAGGCAGGGAGAACATGCAAACTCCACACAGAAACGCTAACTGAGCCGAGGTTCGAATCAGCGACCCAGCAACCTTCTTGCTGTGAGGCGACAGCACCACCTACTGCGCCACTGCCTCGCCACTGAATGCAATTCAAATATATAATTTATGAACTGATGTTTACTTTAAACTTATTATAAATATCTATTTATATTGTTCAATTATAATGATTAAAATATTTTTTTGTCATAATTTTGTGGCTAAAAAGTATCGGTTCAGGCACCGTTTTGGCACCAGTACTGTTTTAAAAGTATCGATTTAGCACGGGTATTAAAATAACCCTTAAACGACACACAATCCTACCTTAAAACATGTGTGTTTTTTAATTGCAGCAAACAGTTTGGAAGCATTAAAAGTCTACAAGATGTCCAAACTCTTTACATGCATTGACCCAGAGATTGGTAAGATGCATGTCACGGTAACACTTTACAATACGGTAACACTTTACATTAACTAATGAATAATGCATTCATTAGTTAATGCATTTACTAACATGAACTAATCATGAACAACACATGTACAGCATTTATTAATCATAGTTGAACATTTACTAATGCATGATTAACATCCAAGTCCATGCTTGTTAACATTAGTTAATGCACCGTGAGTTAACATGACTTAACAATGAACTACTGTATTTTCATTAACTAACGTTAACTAACATGAACAAATACAGTAGTAAATGTATTGTTCATTGTTTGTTCATCTTAGTAACTGCATTAATTAACATTAACTAATGAATCTTATAATAAAGTGTGACCCATGTCACTGATAAGAAGATGACGGATGTTTACTGCATGATGATGGAAATGGCCTCAAACCCCCAGCAGGCACAAGATGTCAACATGACGTCAGAATGAAGTTGTACCCCAGTGTGATGGGGATGTTTCATTTAGTTTTTCCATGAAAATCATGGAAGTGTCAGATTTGATGCCAAAATTAAGTTGGTTTAAGATGTTGGCTCGACATTGGGTTTTGGTCACTTTCCAACACAACATAAAGTCAACCAAATATCCACATCATTTGATGTTGTTATTGAACAAATAACGTTGTCCTTAGACGCCGACTAGACATTGATTTTTGGTCACCTGACATCACAACCTAAATCTAACCTAATGTTAATGTCTTATGATGTTGTGTGCCTGCTGGGCAATGACTTAATGCACTACAGAATGTTACGTTTACACACACATGCACAAATTACATGTAAATGTATCAGCTTTTAAAAGTGTAATACTCACTACTCTTGAGTACTTCCGAAAGGGCTACTGTTTACTCGTACTTTGAGTTATATTTACAACAGATACTTTTACTGTACTTGCACTACATTTTTAGGCAAGTAATGGTACTTGAGTATGATTTCTCAGTACTCTTTCCACCACTGGACACAAGGACACTGTAAAATAAATTTTTTTTTATTTTTTTTATTTTTTTAACACTTTTTTTGTGATATCCCGATACTCAGTAAGGATCTCCCTGATGATGTTAAAAAGAAAGCGTGCGAAAGCAGGCAGCTTCCCTAGTCTAAACATGTTCAAAACAAATTATAATCATTCACCCTTTCCCGCAGCATCCTTTAATAGCTTCAGAAGCAAAAAAAAAACAATATTGCAAAATTCCTTAAACTGCTCTTGGCTATCTCGCAAACTTTACGCTCGTGAAATGTAATTACTGGCTTGCATTTTAGATGGCTAAGCACTCTGGAGCAGTCAATCACTTGGGTCTTGAAAACGTGTTGATTTGCGTGATTGAGCATTTTACAGGGCTGTTTCCAACTGTACGGATGAGGTTATTGCCGTCCATATTAACAGGCTACAGTTCAAGCATTTCAAATACTGCCATCAAACCATATCCTCATTCACTTTTAATGCGGCGCACTTTTAGGGGCACGCAGCGGTTCTAAAGTGTGCCACCGCTCGACCATTTCAACAAGCAGTTCAGACTTTAAACGTGACTCTGTCAGCAACTGTCCTTTTAAAAGGGCAAAGAGTAAAACTGCTGAATTATTTTATAATAACCCAGATGTCTTTTAGAACAAATAAAGTAGTGTACAATATTATTTCCTTTTTTACCCTTGTGGAAGCCACACATTGAATAAAAACTTACACTTTTAAGTTACACTAACTGGCCACTTTATTAGGTACATCTGTCTAACTGCTAGCAGGGCTCAACAATAAGGACTGCCCGGTGGCCCGGGGCCAGCGTGAAAGACGCTCGGGACAGTAGACAGGATTGTTACTGGCCCCTTTCGGCCAGTAACGGTGAGCATGCTATTTTTTTCATAACATGATAACAATAAGTACAGCGAAAAGATGGCAACTATGAAGCTAAAAGAAAACTTCAGTTTCTAAAGTCTTGGAAGCAGACAATTACATGGGTACAAAAATAAGAAACTGAAAAAAAAAAAAAAAAGTTGTCAGTTTGGCAAGCCATTTTTATAAAAATTATTTAGAATTGCAATAAAATACCAGCACATTTTTCATACTGCTCTTTCGTTTGCATAAAATCAAACTAATTTTGCTCAGTATACATTTATTAACATTTTTTAAATGTTTAAATTCTAGATATCATAGACATTCATAGACATTATTTTGCCACATTATTTAACATATGTGGCTAAAAAATAGCTATTAACTTTTTTTTTTTTTTGGTGGGGCAAATGAAAATTTTGCCAGGGCAAGTAAAAACCTCAACTACTGGCCCAATCGGCCCAGTAGAAAAAATCCTTAGCGTTGAACCCTGGCTAGTTAACGCAGATTTCTAATCAGCTAATCACAACTCAATGCATTTAGGTATGTAGACATGGTCAAGACGATCTGCTGCAGTTTGCATCAAGCATCAGAATGGGGAAGAATGGTGATTTTAAGTGACTTTGAGCGTTGTATGGTTGTTGGTGCCAGACAGGCTGGTCTGAGTTTTTCAGAAATACTGGGATGCTGGCATTTTCACGCACAACTATCACTAGGGTTTACAGAGAATAGTCTAAAAGAGAAAATATCCGGTGAGTGGCAGTTCTGTGGGCACAAATGCCTTGTTGATGCCAGAGGTCAGAGGAGAATGGCCAGACTGGTTCGAGCTGATTGTAACTTAAATAACCACTCGATACAACTGAGGTATGCAGAAGCGCAGCTCTGAACGCACAACACGTCCAACCTTGAGGCGGATGGGCTACAGCAGCAGAAGACCACACCGGGTGCCACTCCTGCCAGCTAAGAAAAGTAAACTTTTTAAAACATTTCAGTTCACTGTACTCAAATGGCCTCAACAGTCACCAGATCTCAATCCAATAGAGCACCATTGGGATGTGGTGGAACGGGAAATTCGCATCATGGATGTGCAGCCAACAAATCTGCAGCAACTGCGTGATGTTATCATGTCAATATTGATCAAAATCTCTAAGGAATATTTTCAGTACCTTGTTGAATTTATGCCACGAAGGATTAAGGCAAAATGGGGTCCAACCTGGTACTGGTAAGGTGTACCTAATAAAGTGGCCGTTAAGTGTACATATTTAAAAGTGTTAATAGACATATGTATGTATCTAATACATAGATATGCATGTATCAATAGACATTTGCATAAAATACACATACAATTTTGAGCATTTAAAACATGAACATTCATTCCAAGTTTATGTAAATGCACAAATATCTAACACTAATTAAACTTAATTGTAAAGTGTAACCAATAAAATCAATAAATGTAATAAACTAAACGCTTATCTAAGTTTGCCAAGAAAAAAAAAAGATGGAATATGAAGGATATAACAAATGCAATTAGTAGCTTTATTGCATCTGAACTGTTTCATGTTCAATATTTTACTGCATCTTAAGCCTCTGACCTGTGCTGGTAAAACAGTAATTTCTTTCCTTCCCCAAAATCTTGTTGCTGTCTAAACAGCGAGACGGTTTTCCCTAAACAGATTAAGAGCAGGAGAGAGAAATGGTCATGTCCTGAACCAGCCAACCCTAGCCCCGCTTACACATTCAGACAGCCAACTCTCTTCCCTGAGAAGCATAAGATAACAGCACTGAAAAATGCAATATTTTATTTTTCTGCGATACATATTGCGATACTGAGTATAATTTCACCAGATGAAATGAATAGCTATATTTGGAAAGACGTTTAAATTAATGGGGATAAATTTGTATGGGAGCACATCTGCAAAAATACAGTAAATAATGTATTTTGTGACACCACAAAATAAACAACGTGAAACAACTCTTTTTTTTTTCTTACAATATATACCACATTCGTTATATACACTGTATATACAGTTGAAGTCGGAATTATCCCCCTCCCCGGTTTATTTTTTGCCCAATTTCTGTTTAAATGGAGAGAAGATTTTTTCAGCAAAAAAAAAAAAAATAGCCTAAAGGGGCTAATAATTTTGACCTTAAAATGGTTAATAAAAAATTTAAAAATGCTTTTATTCTAGTCAAAATAAGACAAATAAGACTTTCTCCAGAAGAAAAAATATTATCAAACATACTGTGAAAATTTCCTTGCTCTGTTAAACAACATTTGGGAAATATTTAAAAAAGGGAAAAAAATTTAAAGGGGGGGCAATAATTCTGACTTCAACTGTAGATCCGTTTCTTGCAACACCTTTAAGAAAACAAAAAATACAACTTCTTTGTACTTTTAGCCATCAATGTATATTTTCCAAAGCATTTTTAAAAAAATAACAGACATTAAAAATCACACAGAAAAAAAGAGGCCGAATGGAGGAGGCTCATTCTTTATCCTTGCGCTGCAGATGCTCTGTTTAACTTTTTTCTCGCTAGTGAAGCGTTCAGTTTTTCCACGTACTAAGTCTGCCATGTACATAGCAAATGCTCCATGGCATGACGGAACTGACTATTAAAGGGAATGGGAGATGAGACTCTGATTGGTTTAATGCACGTAATGCTCAAAACACACCCATAACTGTTAGACCATGCGCTGGGGCACAGTACGTATTTTTCCATCCTTAAAATAGTTAAAGTGGATGCGTCCTTAATGCTTTTGTGCCCTGCGCTTTAGACTTTGTGCTTAGATGTTTAAAACAGAGGCCTTTGACTTTGCGATATATGTAATGGTATGTTTTGCAGCCCTAGTTCCAGCACATGTAATCTAACAGTCAAAGCACAGTAGCTAAAATTAAAGTGACAGTTCACCCAAAACTGAAAATTCTGTCATCATTTACTCACCCTTGTTTCAAGGCTTTATTAACATTTTTTCCTTCAATACCTCAAAATAAGATATTTAAAAAAATAATAAAATTGGAAACCTGTAACAATTGGCTTCCATAGTATTCGTATTGGTTGCAATGGTTACCGTTTTTCAGCATTCTTCAAAACATCTTCTTTTGTGTTTAACGGAGGTAAGAAGCTCGTAAATGCTTGAAAGCACTTGAGGGTGGGTAAATAGTTAGTAAATACTCATTTTTGGGTGAACTATCCTTTTGAGAACCCCTATTCTGCATTTTTCTTTTCTTATTACAAGACAAAGACTTTGCATCTTCAAATGTCTTGCTGAAAGTACTTGCTGTTTTTCAAAAAAAAAAAAAAATGAAGAAAGAAACAATACGGTCATGTTGAACTGGGTGCATCTCTCATGAGGGACCACGGCGCTGTAAGTAATCTCTGATCAGTGATTCAGACGGAAACCTTCAAATGTCAGCTTTCACAATCCTGACCGACTCGGAGCTCCGGCTACTTTTGAGAGATGAGACTGAGGCTACATTCAAACTTTCAATTATCAGAGTTGTGTGACTCTTGAACTTCGATGTTTGCACAGAAGTGGCATTTGATAATTGTATTTCTTTACGTCTGGGAGCTACCCGTCGAAAAGTCAAGACGGGAAACTTACTTTGAAAAACTAGACTTTAACATTTACTAAGGAAAGTGCACAGTGGTCGCCTGAGCAAAAATATGTTGCTCAGTTTGGTGTAAAAAAATAATAATAATAACAAAAAAAATACACATACACATACAATTACTGCGTCCTATAATCAGTTAAGCTGAAATATGATAAAAATTCTTAAAGAGCAGCTCAAATGGTATTCTAAAGTGTCCTATATTATATAATATTGAGCTGAAATCCCCTGCAGCAGAATTAAACTCATCTGAGGTCAGAAAACACTATTGTTTTTCAGAATATGTATCTAATATTAGAATTAGAATAATCTTGCTCCTGTTTATCTATCCAACCTTCTGTCTAGCTACAATCCAACTCGCTCTTTAAGGGTGCTTTCACACCTAGACATTTGTTTCAGAATCTCATTTGCCTAGTTAGCACGGTTTGTTTGGCATATGAGAAACCTACAATTGACCCTTCACTAAGCTACACCCGAAAACCGCCAAACACCAATCGTGGCTTAGCAACCATAACTATGTGCAGGAGGAAAAACATTTTGGAAAACGCTGACGATAAACATGAAAGAAAAGCATCCCGGTGTGTACGAGCCTTAAGGGGGCTAGTAATATTGACCTCAAAATCGATCACCAAGGTCACCCACTGAAGCTAAGCAGGGCTGCGCCCGGTCAGTACCAGGATGGGAGACCACATGGGAAAGCTAGGTTGCTGCCGGAAGTGGTGGTACCCAGCAGGGGGCGCCCAACCTGCGGTCTGTGTGGGTCCTAATGCCCCGGTATAGTGACGGGGATGCTATACTGCTCAGTGAGCGCCGTCTTTCGGATGAGACGTTAAACCGAGGTACCGACTCTATGTGGTCGTTAAAAATCCAAGGATGTCCTTCGAAAAGAGAAGGGGTTTAACCCCGGCATCCTGGCCAAATCTGCCCACTGGCCTCTGTCCATCATGGCCTCCTAACCATCCCCATATTCAATTGGTTTCATCACTGTCTCCTCTCCACCAATCAGCTGGTGTGTAGTGTGCGGTCTGGCGCAAAATGGCTGCCGTCGCGTCATCCAGGTGGATGCGGCACACTGGTGTTGGTTGAGGAGATCCCCCCATTGTGTAAAGCGCTTTGAGGGCCCAGAAAAGCGCTATATAAATGTAAGGAATTATTACTTAATTATTATTATCAAAATGGCTTTAATAAAATTAAAATCTGCGTTTATTCTAGCCAAAATAAAACAAATAAGACTTTCTTCAGAATGAAAAAAATATTATAGGTAATACTTTAAAAAATGTATTGCTTTGTTAAAACATTCAGGAAAGAATTTACAGGAGGGCGAATAATTTTGACTTTAGCTGTATGTGTAAAGTTACATCCATTTCAGTGGTGTTTAGAGTCTCTTAAAGTCAACCAGGGTAAATTCAATTCCAAATCAGGTCTCATGTTCATTATAAAATGCTATACCTCATATAACAAATCTGCTGGCACGTAAAAAGGCCTTATAACTGGTGCGGCGCGCATGAATGCAAAGCAACCTCTGACAGTCAGAAACAATATTATCAGCTCAGAGGGACTGACACAACTCCCTGTTGCTCAGGAAGCATTAACTGGAAACACACTGACAAGGAAAAACGTAGTTTGTCACAAGCTTTATTCATTTGTTCTGTCACTTCTGTCAGAGGCTGTTGATTAATTCCTCTCTGTTACGCAAGTATAACCTTGTAAAGAAAAATAACACTGTAGATATAGCGCAGTATAGGAAAATGTAAAGCTGGAATGTGGTAAAAATGCATATAGAAAATTGGATATATGTATAAAATATGTGTATGTACAGTTGAAGATTATTAGCCCTGCTGAATTACCCCCCCCCCCCCCCACCCCATATATTTTTTGCCGCTAATTTGTTTAAAAGAAAGAAGATTCAACACATTTCTATTATTTAATAACTAATATCTTTGCCATGATGACAGTACATAATATTTTACTAGATATTTTTCAAGGTACTAGTACTCAGCTTAACGTGATATTTATTAGCTTAACTAGGTGAATTAGGTTAAAAGGCATGTTAGGGTAACTAGGCGAATCATTGTATAATGATAGTTTGTTCTGTAAACAATCAGAAAAACGTTTGGGAAAACGCTGACGATAAACATGAACGAAAATAATCCCGGTGTGTACAAGCCTTTAGGGGTCTAGTAATATTGACCTTAAAAAGGCTTAAATAAAATTAAAAGCAGCTTTTATTCTAGCCAAAATAAAACAAATAAGACTTTCTTCAGAAGAAAAATATTATATGTAATACTTTGAAAAATGTATTGCTTTGTTAAACATTCAGGAAAGAACTCACAGGAGGGCGAATAATTTTGACTTTAGCTGTATGTGTAAAATTACATCCATTTCAGTGGTGTTTAGTGTCTACTAACCAGTTAAACTCTGCGGACCCGGTACCGCGTCTATGACGTCATCGAATTTCGCTTTAAGATTTAAAGGGTTATTATTGCCCCAGACCCCCGTAAGTGGTTTTGTTTGAAAGTGTAGAATCTACATTTTATGCACATATGCATCACTTTGGTTTTTATTCTACAGTACAAAAGCTATTTACACTTAAAAACACAGTATTTTGCATACCCGAGCTGGGAATTTTACATTGGTTTATTTATATATTTTTCATATGGCACTTGTACAAGTTATAGCCCAAAAGAAAGCTCTTGCCGGTGCTCATACAGTTCTAGCATTATTTTTACTGAAATATATTCACATATAAAACAGTTGTTGAATATATATAATCGCTTAACAGGGCAAATATAATATAATATTGACCTTAAAAGTGCCCTGTAATTAAAATCTGGTTATACCATGGCATAGTAGAATAATAAGAGAACAGTACCCGCAGCTCATTGGGAAGATTAGGAACAGTACAGTACGTACACATTAGAGTCTAAAGAAATCTGTAACACCAAAAATCTCTAGTAACACCAAAAAAAAGTCGCTATATTTGTCGCTAATCGCTTTTTTGAAAATTTGACGTTAAGGGGGTCTGAAAAGTCATTAAATATAGCTAAAAAGTTGGCAACTGTGTGCGTGAGAGCTGCACGTCAGAGTGGAGCTTATTAATATTCATGACACAATCCATCTTTGGTCACTCATGGATATTCTGATTCAAAGGGTATTTTATGGAGTAATAAATGAGCTTATAAAACCATTTCTGGAGATTTTTTGAACTTACCAAAGCCATAAACCTACTATGTAGACGTCAGAGAGCAATTTAACTTATTAAACCAATGCAGTACACTGCCTGACAAAAAGTCTTGTCATAGATCCCAGTTGTAAGAGCAACAAATAATAACTTCATTTCTAGTTGATCATTTGGAAAAGAGGCAGAAGCTCGATTTTTTTGATGAATTATCTGTTGAATCCAATCGTCACAAATACTGCAGAAGACCTATTGGAACCCTCATGGACCCAAGATTCTCATACAAATCAGTCAAGTTTGGTGAAGGAAAAATCATGGTTTGGGGTTACATTCAGTATGGGGGCGTGCGAGAGATCTGCAGAGTGGATGGCAACATCAACAGCCTGAGGGATCAAGACATCTGTGCTGCCCATTACATTACAAACCACAGGAGAGGGCAAATTAATAAGCAGGATAGCGCTCCTTATACTTCAGCCTCCACATTAAAGTTCCTGAAAGCAAAGAAGGTCAAGCTGCTCCAGGATTGGCCAGCCCAGTCTCCATGTCTGGGGTAAGATGACGCAGGAGGCATTGAAGGTGAACCCAAAGAGTCTTGATGAACTCTAGGAGTCCTGAAAGAACGCTTTCTTTCCCATTCCAGATGACTTTATTAATCAGTGATTTGAGTCATTGCAGAGATGTATGGATGCAGTCCTCCAAGCTCATTATGGAGTCAGACACAATATTTATTCTGTTTCCACTGCAGCAGGACTTTATAATCTATACTGGACATTATTTCTATTAAGTGACAAGACTTTTTCTAAGTAAAGTCAGACCTTACTGTCCTAATTAAATAATTCAAAATCAAGGCATGATCATATTTTATTTTGGTAAAATAAGTTTAATCTAGAGGCCTTTACCTTTTATATAGGCCACTTCTGATACCAAATGATCAACTAGAAGTCCAGTTATTTTTTTTTTGTTGCTAAAACTTGGATAGGCGACACGATTTTTGTCAGGTAGTGTAGATGCACCTTTAAAATGTTTTTTTTTTTTTTTTTTTAATTTAACTGCTTTTATTCTAGCCAAAGTAAAACAAATAAGCCTTTATCCAGAAGAAAAAATATTATAGGAAATACTGTAAAAAATACCTTGCTCGGTTCAACATAATTTGGGAAGTATAATTCAAAAATAAGAAAAAAATAATCACATTTAATAATAATTTTCACTTCAACTATTTACAAACATGACTGAATTATGAAAAATTCTTGTCCAGCATTTAAAACATAGCTGAACATTTACTAATGCATTATTAAAATCTAAAAACGCAAACAGCTAAATGCTTGACGCAAATGCAATCTGAAATATGCAAAAAAGACTTGATGTACTAAAGCTGAATCATCTGAAGCGCTTGCCTTATAATGCAGCCTAAATATGATAAACAAATGCTCGGGATGTGATGAAGCTAAAATGTTGCAGGCCCCTGTCACAATCTCTTATTCGTCCGCATCACCTGAACACACAGTTTGTCCTGATCTTTATCCGCTTGTTTACCGTCACGTCCATCAAAAGGGCGGCCGATTAATTGGATTCAGTTGCATAAGTTTTGGCCTTGACGTTCCATTACAGCGGCGTTCAGCCCACCCACTTCCACCTGTCTCTATTACTTTCTCCCCGCTGCAGTTTCTGTCACCGCCGCTGATGTGTGGAAACAATATTGATCCACAGCCGGGGAATCGGCGGCCCGTACAGCCACTTTATTGCTTTCTATTAATGATCCGTTTCATGGCCGATGCTACAAACTCTTATGATGTGAACTATAAGAGCTGGGGAGAGAAGGATTGTTAGAGGAATTTTTCTTTTTTACTGCACATATGTTTTATTTTTGGGAGTGGTTCAGAATAAATGAAAGTTAATGTACTTTGTGGTGGTAATGTGACGGCTCAAAGGTTCGAAAGGTTTTCTCATCTCGGACATTGCAGAGTTTCAACTAAATGGCAATTCGCTGCGATCGAAAACCAATCTTAGTCAAGGTCTAATGTGCTTGTCTTGCAGTGGGTTCTGTCTTTATAATCTTGCCAGAAACAATCCGATGGGGTTTGTAGAAAAGTTTTGGTGCTGAGTTTGAGTTATAACACTATATTGAAGAATCGCTATTATTATTGGTCCTATTTACACTGTAAAGGTGAATTGGGTAGGCTAAATTGTCCGTAGTGTATGAGTGTGTGTGTGTGTGTGTGTGTGTGTGTGTGTGTGTGTGTGTGTGTGTGTGTGTGTGTGTGTGTGTGTGTGTGTGTGTGTGTGTGTTAATGTGTGTGTGGATGTTTACCCAGAGATGGGTTGCGGCTGGAAGGGCATTCGCTGCGTAAAAAAACTTGCGTAAAAAAACAGTTCATTCCGCTGTGGCGACCCTGGATTAATAAAAGGACTAAGCCGACAAGAAAATGAATGAATGAATGTTTCTTTTCTGTAAATATTGACAAATGCTCTAATTATATTATGAAATATTTATTCTCCAATTCTCAAATATGTGATAGAACATATATTTAGTCTTTTAAACACTTAATAATTATCGTATTATTTGTTATATTATGGTTATTGGGCGCCACAGCTGCGATCGAAAATTAAAAGAAGTATTTATATTAGTTATTAAATTTACACATTAATTGTATTTTATTAGCTAGATGGGATACAGCTGAGGATACTAACATAGCAGAATCTAATCAAATTGTATTTTATTAGATTATGCTATATCCCTTTAAGGCAAACCATTTCACTTGGTGGCCATCTTTGAAACGCATCTTTGAATTCTGAATGGGGAAAGATCAAATTCTCCAAAACTGTTCGCCAAGCTCACAATTACATTACATTTTTGGAATCACCAATAAAAAAAACAATATCTGTGTCATAAGTTTAGTTTTGAAACGTTCAAATCAAACAAAATCAACGTTTTTTTCAGGTAGTCCAAGGTAGCAAGGTAGCATGCGCACTTGAAAGGAATACGATCATGAAACTAACCTCCGTATGTGTATTTGAATGTCTGAAACCCAAAATAAATGTTATTCGTTTGAAAGCACGGATAAACAAGCCCTGCACACCTCTTTCTGTGCCTCGGCGCTTGCAGACAGATTTAAATTTTAGCTTGATAATATGCGCTCTGAACGTTATAATCACATCGCTGTGATTGTACACTTTAGGGACCAGCCATGGTTGATCACACCGGTGTGATTGTATGCATGAAAGGGTTAAAGCAAGCAAAGCAAATCAGTTCTTCAGCTCAGTCAAATGAAGAATATATGTTTAATTAAAATGTCTCTGATGGTAGTAAAGACATGCATTGCTATACAATGGAAATCAGTAGAACCACCAAGGCATATCGTGTGGCTTGGAGAACTTTCATCTTATGTTCCTGCTGATTTTTTTTTTTTTATTGCAATAACAACAGTATTACAACAAATACAGATACAAAACTGAAAGTATAGTACAATCAATAGGAATATTACACTTTTGAAATAAGTGAAATGTAACAAATTTATTACAAACATAATATAGGTAAAACAAAATAAAGACAACAAGAGAGAGAAAGAAACAAACAAAAATAATAATAATTGAGGGCACATGACAAAGATAAAACAAATTATTGGAGAATATTAAATTAAGCACTTTTTATAAGTTTTAATAGCTTTCTTGTTGTAGGAGTCTGTGATGGTTTTTAAATAAAGATCTACTTCTCGTTTAAAAAATAAAAAATTAGGCCTACAATGAGTATATTTGCATTTGTGTATAAAAAAAAACTTTCCAATAAATAAAATGAGGTTTATGCAAAAAGTTGAATTAAGGAAGTGTTTTCCATTAATATAAAACCCCAAAATAACATGTCTATAGCTTAAAGAAAAATCAACACAAACCTTTTGGACAATTAAAGAGTTTACATTAGACCAAAAAGATTTAACAGAGGGACACTCCCAAAACAAGTGAGCAACAGATTCAGAAGACGCTTCACAGAAAGAGCAAGAGATGGCAATGGAATTTTTTAATTTTTACAAACGATATTAAATTATTTTTTTAGATATGGCCGAAGTATATCTTGCAGTAAAAGAAGAGTAAGTAAAATGCCAGAAAAAATTATGTTTAATCTTAAAAAAATATCTGAAAATGATCAGATTTAATTGAATACATGAATAATTTGGGTGTTACTTTGACTGAAAACGCTGTTGGGATAATGCGAGTCTGCTTTAAACTGTTATTTGTCACCATTGTTTTATTTTAACTTTATTTGTCAACAGGTATTTTAAATATAAAGGGTTTAAACAGGCAGCAAAAGTCTTTTTTAGAGTAAGCATTTCATCAAATTTAACTTTAATCACAGCTGAAGTGCAGTAGTTTGCCATTATTTGAGCTTTAGTACAACCTACGCATTATATTAATGCACGCCACACTGCTTATACGGCATTTTATATGCCGGCATACTCTTTCTATAAGGCGGTAATATAGCATTTTATGTTTAACAGGAGACCTGATTTTGAATCTAATTTACCCTGGATCAGTTTTACAAGCTCTAAACACCACAGAATCTGCAGTAACTTTAAAATCGTTCCTTTAAAGCATTGCTCTACTGGGCCGAGAATGCAATGCGTTTCTTGTCACGAGTCCAAATTGGATCTACTGACTTAGGACCCCCCGGCCAAGTATCTTGAGAGCGCAAACTATCAGAAACATCTCCTTGAGCTGATAAATTGAAGCCATAAATGGCATAATTAATTCCTGTGTTCTGCACCCCATACATTTAACGATCTGAGCTTCGTTAGCATTAGAGTCAGGTCCCAGCCATTGATCTTAAGAGCCCCAAGGCATGATGGAGCCTGTCACCAACATAACGAGACTTAAGAACTGTAATTACCAGGCGTTTCTCTTCCTCAATCCTCCTTCTGTGCCCCCTCAAACATCCATCTTATTCTGCCACACTGATGCCCTTAAAGGTGATGCTATAATGTTAAAATTATACATTTTTTACAATATTTACAGCAATATTCCGAATAAAGTTTTGGGTCTGTAGGATTTTTAAAAATAAAATATTTGTTTTATTCCATCAAAGAAGGCAATTATTTAATTTAGTGATCGTATTTAAATTGAATTTCAAATTAATTTCCTTTCCTAATAAGGAGAATATGATCATTTCTGTACAAATTCAAATGTTTTTAATACTGAAAACAATAAGGAATGTTTTTGAGCATCAAATCAGCATATTATCAGGGAATATGCAGGAATCCTGAAGGTAATTTCAATACATTTTTAAGACTTTTTAAGAACTTATCAGAATATTTCTAGACCTCATCACCACTTCAATTTCTAATCAGTATCAAACCTTTAACTAAATAAACAGTTGTAGTTAAATAAATTAATGGGGCACAACCGTGCAACACAACTTGGAACAAACAAAGCTTGAAAGTATAAATTACGTGGTTGTTTTCAGCGACAGGCTTCAGCCACTGTCTTTTTCCAACCAGGAGTACGCAAACTTGCACTATCCCATTTTGTTGTCTGTTTCACTCCATGGCTTCGCTACATGTGGAGAGCGTCACATTACCTTCCCGCATTTGACGCAAATTACGTGACATCACCTGGACAGACGAGCTTGGCTGGACGTGCCCCGGCCCAAACCTATAACGTGGATCGAGTACAGCGCTGTTAATATTAGGACGAAAATAAATGTATATTTGCTTTTTCGGAGTGAAACACTTTGGACAACACTTGAACAAAATGAAAGACCTTGTAAAAATGCAATTAGGACTTTTTAAATGCTTTTTAAGGGCCTTAATTTTCTCATAGTTAAAGTTTAAGACCCCACGGACACCCTGATTATAATGATTTCTAAAACTTCACATGACACTAAACACTGACAATTTCTTTCAATCACAGGAATTAATCATATTTTAAAATATATTAAAATACGTTTATTAAAATCAGCAATTAAAATGTATAGTTTTTTAAAGTAATTATTAGTTTCATTCAGCTAAAGACTGCAATAAATTAATAAAAAGTGACTGTATTTAAATTCAATTTCAAAATATTTTCCTTTTAAATTTCAACAAAAATTATGATATTCTCCAAATTACAGTTTTTAAAGGGTCATGACACCCCCGACCTTTGGTTCAGGTCTACCTCAGAATTTTTTGAAAAGATGCATCATAATGGGCGTGGAGCTCCGCGAGCAAAGGGCAGGAGTGGGCGTGGCCAGCAGGGGGGAAGGAGGGGAGCAAACAACTGTTGTCAGTCGGCTCACAAAATGAGACACAAACCGTGAGGAGATGCATGATTTTAAAGTTTACAAAGTTAAAATGCAAAGAAATAAACAGTAATTTAATGCCCTGCTCCATTTTTTATTCGTAATTCCATATACAAATAACCACAATTTATATCCTTATAAAGATAATAGTGCTTATATAAACACAATAAGGAATTTTTCTCTCAATCCCCGGGTCTGAATCATAGGTCCGAATGCAGACTCAGTGCAGCATTCAAATGAGATTGTGATATTTTTACAAGAGGGCGGAGCTGAAAATGTCTGTATTAGCATAGCAGCAAATTCAAAACGGTTGCTTCTCACTCAGTGCTATCTATGCTAATGAGAGAGAGATCATCACTAGTGGGCGGGGCTTTTCCCCTATGATGACATGTAAAAAGGGAAAATGTCAATCAAAGTGTTTCTGCAGACTGATTTCATAAAGTGTGAGTATAAAAAAAATATTTAATAAATTGTTATCATTAGAGGGCTGGTTATATTCACACACTTGCTACAAAACTGTTTAAACCCCTTATAAAAGTGAGTTTTACATATTAAGTCCCCTTTAATTCTAAAAAAAGATCCAGCTTGTAACAACACTAGCATGTTTTATACTGGAGAGTCATAATCCCATCAAAACGTAAAAATATCGATATATTTCGAAAAGCTTATATTAAAAGTATTTTAATCAGTATGCAAACAGTTCTTTAAAAACTTTTTATCAGAACAAGTGAGATATTTGCTTCGACATTATTTAACTAATCGTATAGGCATGTAAAACATTTGCATTGAGTTTCCTTAACATGCTCAATAATTTAGTATTAACTCAGCAAACCAGATCTTGCTGACTGTCAAAATTGATCAAAACAAATTCAGCATTATGCAGAGCCAAAACCACAGCTCTTTTAAAAACATAGGATATACACAGCTCCCCTGCTGAAGAAGACCTTCAAAAACATCTCATGATTAAGTCTTAGACATGAAATGGATAATTTTTTGGATGCTTTAAAATTTGGCTTAACATGTATCGTTAACTTATTCATGAGTTGATTTCTCTGAAAATTGTTAATAAATATGACATTTGACAAAATCTAATAAAATATTTGTTATTTTTCTCAGTAGATGATGGAAGGATCTTTTTAAATTATATATATATATATATATATATATATATATATATATATATATATATATATATATATAATTTTTTTCTGTTTTTTCTGTATTACATTTCACAATTCTGATGTTTTTTTATTTATTTATTTTTTCAATTCAAAGTCTGTGTAAACAATAATTCTGCCATTTTCTTCAGTTTTTCTCACAATTCTGAAAAAAAATTATATACACCCAACGGCCACTTAATTAGGTACACCTGTCCAACTACTTGTTAATGCAAAATTCTAATTAGCTAATTATATGGCAGCAACTCAATGCATTTAGGCATGTAGACATGGTCAAGACGATCTACTGCAGTTCAAACAGAGCATCAGAATGGGGAAGAAAGGTGATTTAAGTTACTTTGAACGTGCCATGGTTGTTGGTGCCAGACGGGCTGGTCTGAGTATTTCAGAATCTGATCTACTGGGATTTTCACACACAACCATCTCTAGGGTTTACAGAGAATGGTCTGAAAAAGAAAAAATCTCCAGTGAGCGACAGTTCTGTGGGTGCAAATGCCTTGTTGATGCCAGAGGTCAGAGGAGAATGGTCGGACTGGTTCCAGTTGATAGAAAGGCAACAGTAACTCAAATAACCACTCGTTACAACTAAGGTGAGCAGAAGAGCATCTCTGAACACACAACACGTCCAACCTTGAGGCGGATGGGCTACAGCAGCAAAAGACCACACCGGGTGCCACTCCTGTCAGCTAAGAACAGGAAACTGAGGCTAAAATTCATTGAGATTTAAATTAATTTTAAATTTAGATCGTCGGGTTAAAATTTGGGGTCAACAACATCAAAGCATGGATCCATCCTACCTTGCACCAACTGTTCAGGCTGGTGGTGGTGGTGTAATGGTGTGGGGGATGTTTTCTTGGCACACTTTGGGCCCATAAGTTCCATTTTAGCATCGTGTCATTGCCACAGTCTACCTGAGTATTGTTGCTGACCATGTCCATCCCTTTAGAGACTGGAGATTCGCATCATGGATGTGCAGCTGACAAATCTGCAGCAACTGCTTGATGCCATCAAGTCAATATGGATTCTCAGGAATATTTCCAGTACCTTGTTGAATCGATGCCATAAAGGATTAAGGCAGTTATGAAGGCAAAAAAGGGTCCAATCCTACTAGTAAAGTGTACCTAATAAAGTGGCCAGTGAGTGTATTTATCAATTCACTTACAGTACTATTCCTTACCTAAATTGAGTTCATATCTCAAGAAACTATGAAAAATATGAAAGTGTGAAAAGGAATGTGCGTCAATAAGTCATAATTGTAAGATATAGAGTAGCAATTACTTTATAATCTTTTCTTTAAATTATTCTGTGGCAGAATCAAGGTTCTATATGTAGTTTCTGACAATCTTGCAGCAAAAAATCATTTCTAGCATATGTCTACAACTAATTAGACAATGCTCACTTCATTTACTATGGTTATATATACACACTCTGTAACGGTTATGAAATGGCAACCGCATTTAAATATGAGAGTCTTCTAAATTAACACTGTGCAGACACCATGGTCGCCATAGCAGCTTTCTGGATTCATATACGCTATTTTTGACCAAATTCACAAGAACAACTATAATAATGACTCATTATTGTCAGTTTGTAAATGATGTTGACTCGATATTGCAGTGTGTGTATCTGCAATAGTCACATCGCAGGATTAGATCATTTATTAAAGATTAAAATATAATGATACTATTATATTATTGGTGCTCTAAATTATTTATACAATGACCACTGATATGCAAGCTATTTTAAATTTGATTGTTTAATTTCTACACTTGAATACTGTTATAGTGTGCATAAAACCATAAAGCACTGTATTTTTTATTTATGTTTGTAATTGATCAGAATTTATGTAGATGCACTGCATAGAAAAAGACTTACTTATCCCAGTTGATATAAATGTATGATACAGTATCTTTCCAAGTAGATATATTGAAATCATCTGGTGAAAAATATATTCATAGTCGTAATAAACATTGTGGCTTATCAAAGAAGCGGAATGCCAGTTTTTCAAATATCTAATTGGCAGCCTGCTTTACAAAGCACTATATAGCCTTCAAATGTTGCCATGTCCACTTTTTATAAGCAACATTTATTAAGCATCTACAGCCTTAATGTTAAAGGGTCACGAAACACCAAAACACATTTTTTTGAGCTGTTGACAGTCGTATATGTGTCCCACGCAGCTATAAACACTATTAGGACACATATTTTTCAATCAACAGTAAAAATTGGTTGTTTTTGCGATGATTCGAGCAGCTGGACTCATGTGTGGATCCGTGCACGTGACGTGCGACAGTAATACGTGTCTAAGGAACATTGTTAACCCGAGAGCTTTTCGCATCTGGAAAAAGCATTTGCTGCTCGTCTCATTTTAATCAACCCAAGCTCATTCTGAAAACGTAGTCCCGCGAACGTTTCTGGAGACAGCGGAATACCTCCTGGGAGGTACGTACGGCTGCATTTATTTTTTTCAAGCCAACGCTGCGGGCCGGTGTGACGCTGTTCCCTTTCGCGCTTGCCGGCTGACCGCTTACCTCCTTGTGAAGGGCTTTCCCGCTGCAAACCGTTTGTCCACTCAGCTCATTGTGTACGTCGGCAGGCTCGAGATGCAGAGAGGAGTTGACCACGGTGACCGGTTTCGAGTCCGGGGAAGAGCGATTACATCAATCAGGTAAGGCAAAAACAGAATCCCAAAAATTAAGTGAACGAGTTTCGTAACAGGGTGAGAATGCGGTGAAATCCGAAAATGCGTTAGAAAAAAAAAAATCATGGCTTTTATTTTTTTGGACGGGTTTGTAAACTGTTGCTCGGGTTTAGGGAAGCGAGTGGGCGGGCGGGTCAATCGGTAAAATTGGTTGGGTTCAGTGAAGAAAGAGGGCGGGTCGGTCGATTGGCCGGTCGCGCAGTCAGTCATCCGGTCAGTCGGACAACGGCCTCCGGTGGGTTCACGCGAGAACAGCACGGGCGCAAACTGCACTCGCGAGAGTCGTTTGAGTTGCGAAAAAGCGCACAACAGCGGCCTCTCGTGGATTCGCAAAACAAAAACCGCAGCCGTACGTACCCACCGGGATGTATTCCGCGGTCTCCAGAAACGTCCGCGGGACTACGTTTCCACAATGAGCCTGGGTTGACTTTAATAAAGACGCAGCTCCAGTTCGTGCCGATTGTCCTGTCTCTACAGATTTGGTAAGTGAGAGATCAGTGGTCATTGTTTGTGTATTAAGGGGCAAAGTTAGTTCGTAGTTTTCATAGTTTAAAGACGGACCTTAAATGATTTCTAAGTTGATAAAGTTTACCGTTCGTTAAGATCACTACAATATTATGAAAAATCTGCTGTAAATGCTGCTCTCCGAGTATAAACATGTGAGCACCACAATCAAATTTACCATTGTGTAGGATTTTCCCCGCATTTTGTGACAGGAATAACACACAAAGCTTTCTGACGTTACCTACCGAGTGCATCTAAGTTACAGAGATATGCGGAGGGGTTTTTTTTCTCTCATTTGCCGTGCTTTTACAAACATTGCATGAAAAATACACGCTTCCAGCAATTCCTCGAATCAAATATCTCGTTTGTCATGAGGGGCATGAATAAAATTCCTGAATAAAAGAGCCAAACTGCAATTAAAGTCCACTATTTAATAATTTGGCAAATAATTTGATTACTGATATTCATGTAAACACAGTCACTCGCTTTCTCCTCTGCGTCTGTGTGTTTGTTTTGCCTCTGTGAAAATCAGCGCGTGCCCAAACCAGCACTCCCATTTTTATGCAAATTTTTACAGACATTCCCTTTTCCCCTCCTTAGACACTCCCCCTAAACAGAACTGGACACGCCCACTTTCCTGACTTTTTCCGAAGTAGAGGTGTGAAAAAACCCTTCTGAAACAAGGGGGTGTCATGGCCCTTTGATTTGTCAAGTTATTAAAGGTTTAAGTTTATTCATTTTATAGCAAGACGGATCAGCACAAATGACTTAAGACATCTCATTCTATGTGATTTCTTGCCCACTGCACACATTTTTTTACATATCTGTAAACGCGGTTGCCAGTACCTCCATTTTCCATAATTCAATTGTTGATTGCATTTGTTACAAATTAATGAGGTGGCACTGGGTTTGTAATTTATAATTCATCAAGACATTTAATAACTCATTTGTTATTCATTCCAATATGATAATATAAAGTGGCAAAATGTTATATGAATGCATTGTTTACACAAAATATTTGCCTATGGTGTGATTATGACTCTAACGTAATTACATAATGCAACAAGCCTCAATTTTCACCCATTACAAAGAGATGTGTATTGTTTGCATTAAATATTTGCTCTTGGTGTGATTACGATTCGAATTTATAGCAGAAAACATCCACACACTATTATAAATGTCAGATATTGAACATTTCTAGTATTAAAACAGACAAAAATAAATAAATAAGAGATTTGATTAGTTATATGCCTTGCTAAGACCAATTTGAATATGGTTGCCACTACCTCAAATTTTTTTAAGTTAATTCAGTAGCTGAATGTAAATGTCAGTCACAACCAAACGTAGTTCCAGTGGGTTTGTAATTATATAATGCAACAAGCTTCAATGTTTCCCGATTCCAATAAGATGTGTATTGTTTGCATGAAATATTTGCTTTTAGTGTGACGATCACTCTACTTTCTAGCATAAAACATTCACACACTAGTATAAATGTCATATGTTGATCCATTTTAGTATTAAAACAAAAATAAATAAATAAATAAATAAAAGATTTGATTAGTTATATGCCCTGCTTAGACCAATTTCTGTAAATATGGTTGCCACTACCTCCATTATTCTTAAGTTAATTCAGTAGTTGAATATATTTGTCAGAACTGAATGTAGTTCCAGTGGGTTTGTAATTATACAACAAGCCTCAATTTTCACCCATTACAATAAGATGTTGTTGCAGGAAATGTGCTTTTTATGTGATTATCACTCTATTTTCAAGCAGAAAACCTCCACACACTAATGTAAATGTCAGATATTTAAAAAAAATAGTATTGAAACAGACAAAAATAACTGAATAAATAAGAGATTTGATTATTAATATGCCTTGCTAAAACCAATTTCCCTGAATATAGTTGCCACTACCAACATTTTACTTAAGTTAATTCAGTAATTGAATTTAGTTGTCATAAGGGAATTTAGTTCCAGTGGGTTTATAATTATACAATGCACTAGCCTTACTTTTCCACTATTACAATAAGATGTGTGTTGTTTGCAATAAATATTTGCTTCTGTTGCGACAATCACTCTACTTTCTAGAATAAAACCTTCACATGCTTGTGTAAATGTCAGATATTAAACAATTCTAGTATTGAAACAGACAAAAATAAATAAATAAGAAATTTGATTAGTTATATGCCTTGCTAAGACCAATTTCTGTAAATATGGTTGCCACTACCTCCATTATTCTTAAGTTAATTCAGTAGTTGAATGTATTTGTCAGAACTGAATGTAGTTCCAGTGGGTTTGTAATTATACAACAAGCCTCAATTTTCACCCATTACAATAAGATGTTGTTGCAGGAAATGTGCTTTTTCATGTGATTATCAATTATGATTATTTTCAAGCAGAAAACCTCCACACACTAATGTAAATGTCAGATATTGAAAAAATTTATTATTGAAACAGACAAAAATAACTGAATAAATAAGAGATTTGATTATTAATATGCCTTGCTAAGACCAATTTCTGTGAATATAGTTGCCACTACCAACATTTTACTTAAGTTAATTCAGTAATTGAATTTAGTTGTCATAAGTGAATTTAGTTCCAGTGGGTTTATAATTATACAATGCAACAAGCCTCACTTTTCCACTATTACAATAAGATGCGCATTGTTTGCAAGAAATATTTGCTTTTGTTGCGACAATCACTCTACTTTCTAGCATAAAACCTTCACATGCTTGTGTAAATGTCAGATATTGAACAATTCTAGTATTGAAACAGACAAAAATAAATAAATAAGAAATTTGATTAGTTATATGCCTTGCTAAGACCAATTTCTGTGAATATAGTTGCCACTACCTCCCTTTGTCTTAAGTTTATTCAGCTGTTAAATGTATTTTTATCACAACTGAATGTAGTTCCGGTGGGTTTGTCATTATATAATGCAACAAGCCTCAATTTTCACAAAATAATAAGATGTCTATTGTCTGCATGAAATATTTACTTTTGCTGTGATTATGACTCTAATGTCAAGCATAAAACCTCCACACACTAGAGGAAATGTCAGATATTGAACATTTTAGTATTAAAACAGATATCTAAAAAATAAGACAGATATTATAAAAAATAAGATATTTGATTACTTACATGCCTTACTAAGACCAATTTGAATATGGTTGCCACTACCTTAATTTTTCTTAAGTTAATTCAGTAGTTGAATGTAATATTTAGTCACAACTGAATGTCGTTCCAGTGGGTTTGTAATTATACAATGCCACAAGTCTCAATTTTCACCCATTACAATAAGATGTTGTTGCAGTAAATGTGATTTTTATGTGGTTATCACTCTACTTTCTAGCATAAAACCCCCTAACTAGTGTAAATGTCAGATATTGAACAATTTTAGTAAGAGATAAAAAGAGATTTGATTAGTTATATGCCTTGCTAAAACTAATTTCTGTGAATATGGTTGCCACTACCCCCATTTTTCTTAAGTTTATTCAGTAGTTGCATGTATTTGTCAGAACTGAATGTAGTTCCAGGGGGTTTATAATTCATAATGCAACAAGCCTCAATTGTATACCCATTAAAATAACGTGCATTATTTGGATGAAATATTTGCTTTTGGTGACTATCACTCTCCGTTCTAGCATGAAACCTCCACACACTAGTGTAAATGTCAGATATTTAACTAATTTAGTAAGAGATAATAAAAGATTTGACTAGTTATGTGCCTTGCTAAGACCAATTTCCCTAAATATGGTTGCCACTACCTCCATTTTTCTTAAGTTAATTCAGTAATTGAATGTCTCTGACAGCTCTGAATGTAGTTCCAGTAGGTTTGTAATTCATAATGCAACAAGCCTCAATTGTGTACCCATTAAAATACCATGTGTATTAATTGCATGAAATATTTGCTTTTGGTGACTATCACTCTCCGTTCTAGCATAAAACTTCCACACACTAGTGTAAATGTCAGATATTGAACAATTTTAGTAAGAGATAAGAAGAGATTTGACTAGTTATGTGCCTTGCTAAGACTAATTTCTGTGAATATGGTTGCCACTACCTCCATTTTTCTTAAGTTAATTCAGTAGTTGAATGTATCTGTCAGAACTGAATGTAGTTCCAGTGGGTTTGTAATTCACAATGCAACAATCCTCAATTGTATACCCATTAAAATAACTAGTGTATTATTTGCATAAAATATTTGCTTTTGGTGACTATCACTCTCCGTTCTAGCATAAAATCTCCACACACTAGTGTAAATGTCAGATATTGAACAATTTTAGTAAAAGATAATAAAAGATTTGACTAATTATGTGCCTTGCTAAGACCAATTTTCCTGAATATGGTTGCCACTACCTCCATTTTTCTTAAGTTATTTCAGTAGTTGAATGTATCTGTCAGAATGGAATGTAGTTCCAGGGGGGTTTAATTATATAATGCAACAAGTCTCAATTTTCACCCATTACAATAAGATGTTGTTGCAGTAATTGTGATTTTTATGTGATTATCACTCTACTTTCTAGCAGAAAATCTCCACACACTAGTGTAAATGTCAGATATTAAACAATTTAGATGAGAGATAATAAAAGATTTGATTAGTTATATGCCGTGCTAAGACCAACTCCCCTGAATATGGTTGCCACTACCTCCATTTTTCTTAAGTTAATTCAGTAGTTGAATGTATCTGTCAGAACTGAATGTAGTTCCAGTGGGTTTGTAATTCATAATGCAACAAGCCTCAATTGTATACCCATAAAAATAACATGTATTATTTGCATGAAATATTTGCTTTTGGTGACTATCACTCTCTGTTTTAGCATAAAACCTCCACACACTAGTGTAAATGTCAGATATTGAACAATTTAAGTAAGAGATAATAAAAGATTTGATTATTTATATGCCTTGCTAAGACTAATTTCTGTGAATATGGTTGCCACTACCTCAATGTTTCTTAAGTTTATTCAGTAGTTGCATGTATTTGTCAGAACTGAATGTAGTTCCAGGGGGTTTGTAATTATACAACAAGTCTCAATTTTCACCCATTACAATAAGATGTTGTTGCAGTAAATGTGATTTTTATGTGGTTATCACTCGACTTTCTAGTATAAAACCTCCACACACTAATGTAAATGTCAGATATTAAACAATTTAGATAAGAGATAATAAAAGATTTGATTAGTTATGTGCCTTGCTAAGACCAACTCCCCTGAATAGGGTTGCCACTCCCTCAATTTTTCCTAAGTTAATTCAGTAAGTGAATGTATCTGTCAGAACTGAATGTAGTTCCAGTGGGTTTGTAATTCATAATGCAACAAGCCTCGATTGTATACCGATTAAAATAGCGTGTGTATTATTTGCATGAAATATTTGCTTTTGGTGACTATCACTCTCCGTTCTAGCATAAAATCTCCACACACTAGTGTAAATGTCAGATATTGAACAATTTTAGTAAGAGATAATAAAAGATTTGACTAGTTATGTGCCTTGCTAAAACCAATTTCCCTGAATATGGTTGCCACTACCTCCATTTTTCTTAAGTTAATTCAGTAATTGAATGTCTCTGACAGCTCTAAATGTAGTTCCAGTGGGTTTGTAATTCATAATCTAACTAGCCTCAATTGTATGCCTATTAAAATAACGTGTGTATTATTTGCATGAAATATTTGCTTTTGGTGACTATCACTCTCCGTTCTAGCATAAAACCTCCACACACTAGTGTAAATGTCAGATATTAAACAATTTAGATAAGAGATAATAAAATATTTGACTAGTTATGTGCCTTGCTAAGACCAACTCCCCTGAATATGGTTGCCACTACCTCAACATTTCCTAAGTTAATTCAGTAGTTGAATGTATCTGTCAGAATTGAATGTAGTTCCAGTGGGTTTGTAATTCATAATGCAACAAGACTCAATTGTATACCCATTAAAATAACGTGTATTATTTGCATGAAATATTTGCTTTTGGTGACTATCACTCTCCTTTCTAGCATAAAACCTCCACACACTAGTGTAAATGTCAGATATTGAACAATTTTAGTAAAAGATAATAAAAGATTTGACTAATTATGTGCCTTGCTAAAACCAATTTCCCTGAATATGGTTGCCACTACCTCCATTTTTCTTAAGTTATTTCAGTAGTTGAATGTATCTGTCAGAACGGAATGTAGTTCCAGGGGGGTTTTAATTATATAATGCAACAAGTCTCAATTTTCACCCATTACAATAAGATGTTGTTGTAGTAATTGGGATTTTTATGTGATTATCACTCTACTTTCTAGCAGAAAATCTCCACACACTAGTGTAAATGTCAGATATTGAACAATTTAGATAAGAGATAATAAAAGATTTGATTAGTTATATGCCGTGCTAAGACCAACTCCCCTGAATATGGTTGCCACTACCTCCATTTTTCTTAAGTTAATTCAGTAATTGAATGTATCTGTCAGAACTGAATGTAGTTCCAGGGGGTTTGTAATTCATAATGCAACAAGCCTCAATTGTATACCCATTAAAATAACATGTATTATTTGCATTAAATATTTGCTTTTGGTGACTATCACTCTCTGTTTTAGCATAAAACCTTCACACACTAGTGTAAATGTCAGATATTGAAAATTTTAGTAAGAGATAAGAAGAGATTTGATTAGTTATATGCCTTGCTAAAACCAATTTCCCTGAATATGGTTGCCACTACCCCCATTTTTCTTAACTTTATTCAGTAGTTGCATGTATTTGTCAGAACTGAATGTAGTTCCAGGGGGTTTGTATTCATAATGCAACAAGCCTCAATTCACAAAATCATAATATAAGGTGCCGCAATATTATATGAAAAAGTGCATTGCTTGTATGAACATTTGCTTTTGGTGTGATGATCACGCTACTTTCTAGCATAAAACCTCAACCGTAGTGTAAATGTCAAATATTGAAGTTATTTTTGTATTAGCACAGAGCAAAAAATAAATAAATCAAAGCACACTCTTGAAATTCAGAAACACACACACACTGCACGTTCACTAATCCTTTTTGGTATCCTACTTTCGCAGGTCTCTACACCACAACACAATTATAACTTGCTCAATACCTCACTAAGCCTCATTCATTAAAATGGAAATGAGGAACAGGCCGGCCCTTTGAGTGTGTACAGCTGCCTTTTATTGATCCAAACTGGAGTGTTTACCAAAGAGATGAAAAAAAATAAGACAACACATTTTCGTTTATTCTATAATTCACTGCGCTGCTCGGTGTCATAAGGGACAGCGGTAAGTGTTCTGAGCCTCTGATCATAAAACTTTGACTTATTCTACGGCTCAATCTGTGTTTTCTATTCTTTCTCGTCCTATTTTTCAAGGCCCACTTGAAAGCAAAAAAAAAGGGATGGGGGGGGGGATAATGTCATCTCTGTAAGAGCTGCTTTTAGGATCACATTAACACTCGCTCATCAATATTAACCGAAGACTTTCTTTTCTAAATGTGTCCTTCTTTCTCCTCATCTCTTCGCATGCCCCTTCTGATACACTTGAGTTTCACCGAGACCCCCTTTTCTCAACCCATTACACACTCTTTGGCTCTGGCTATATTTGGAAGCGTATACTTCCATGCTACTTGTAGTGTTTCCGACTGTAGTATATCATTTTGTAGCATGTAAACTGCACCAAACGCATTCCCAAATGACTAACAGCGTTTGCCAGAATGTGCATTAACGCAACCAGAATGCACTTGCAGAATAACGTATTACATGGTGCAAGGCTTAAATCTAACAAACACGGTTTTTAAAGTGTGTTTTTCTTTCTTCTGGAGGGAGTGAGGGAGGATATAACACTAATTTATTCGTGCAGAGTGTAATGTAGCTGTTTGTGGATGTAAAAGGTTTGCACAGTCTCAAAGGTCACAGTGCTGATCAATGCAGATTTGGCTGTATCTGATAATTCCCCATACATTAACAAAGGACATCGGCTGTTTGTTCGTATTACTTATTTAAATTGAGCTGAAACAACACAATTCTTGAGTTTTATGAGGGACAATTAATTGTTTTATGTTCAACTTGTAGAAACTAAGGGTGCTTTCACACCTGTGAATCGATTCAGTTGTTCCGAAACAGAGATTACAATTGTTACATTGTTGCTCTTTGCACTTGGAGCGGTTCGCTTTCACACTGCAAAGTTTCTAATCGGACCAAAAGAGCTAAAACAAGTCACGAGCGAGTAAACTCTCTTCACATTGGTCCGAGTGTCAGGGTTTATTTTGTAGTGTCCCGATAAGCTGTCAGGAGAGGTGGTGGTTTGGTGGTGATTGACAGGGTGTGCGCGCGACGTGTCAGAGGAGAGACGCGGTGGGGAGGGGTGAGAAGGGTGCGCGATGATGCCTATTTGAGGACCGGGAGGGAGACGCGAGATTACCGGGAGATCATCACTCGTTTGCGGGCATCCGGAGACTCGCGAAACTTCCCGCCCTACTCATAATTCTCTCTTCATTTAGCCGTAAGCCTATTACATATCCATAAAGCACTGTGATGTAACCGCGCTCGGATCGCTTTCTCACTGCAATCGAACCGCTCCAGGGTTCGTTTCAATCGAGCCGAGACCACCTCATTCAATCGATCTCGGAGCGATTACTTTGGCACGGAACAGAGCGCGATTGCCCTGTTCACATATGCCAAAGGAATCGCGCTAACTGGGCAAACGAGATACGTTCCGAAACAAAAGTGTAGGTGTGAAAGCACCCTAAGTTAAAGAACACTGTGACTCACACTGTGGGATTTTTTTATAATCCTGAACGATTGTAGCATATGAGGCCCCGTTTACACTAGTGCGTTTTAGTTTTAAAACGGCGTTCTAGAATGAAAACGATCCGCGTCCACACTCGCGTTTTACCCAGCGTTTCTGAACTGCTCTCCGTCCACACCAAAACGCTGAAAACGCACATCACGTGACCACACAGACACTCTCGGGCAAGCGCTGCAGCCCATCTACCCAGGTGAGAGCTCTGCAAGTCGGACTTCTCATCAAGCATCTCTCGCTGGATCTAATCTCACTATATTTATTAAACGGGATATTTCATTCATCTTGTTGTCTTTATCTAACGACATATTCCCTGACTTTGGGCATTGGAATCTATTACTTGTTCTCAGGTAACGTGTTTTGGCTGAGCGCAAAGATAAGTTAATGATTAATGTAACCACGTAGCCTATTCTGTATATTGACTGATCGCTTGCCTTTATTTCCTATAATGTATAAACTTATTGTATGTTATACTATTATAATGGCCATTATCAATTATTAAAACTGATATTCAGCAAAAGAGAGGGTGTGTTTCGTATTTTCTCTGAAATTGAAAGGAGGCAGTTGTTAACGGCTCCGTTTTGTTATAAATATCCACACAGTGAAGATGACGCTCATGCAGCAAGTTGCTAATATTAAAATGAAAATAGGCAGTTCCTTAAATCATGTTTACATTTTATTGTTGAGAAAGTGAAACAACGGAGCCAGGGTGATGTGAATGAAGTTATAAAGTACACTGTTCCCTTTGAAGATTTGCCCGTGTCCTCGGTATAGTCTGCTTTTCCATATCAAACTGAGAAGAAGAGACTGCAGCCTTGATCAAACTTGCAAAGTCTGAACTTACACGGAGAGAATGCAGGACTGAACTGTGTGTGTTAAGCTACTTAATATTCAGGAAAAGCCCCAATCAGAAAGGCGAATGTCTGCAGCCTCGCCTCCGTTTTCAGATGTCTCCGTTTTCCATCATCCACACTGAGATGGAGCAGCAGCGTTTCAGAATGAAAACGGCCTCTCCAGCGTTTTCGTTTTCGTTTTCGTCGGCGCTCGAGAACTCCGGCGTAGTGTGGACGGTTGGCGTAACCGTAGCAAAACGTATGCGTTTTCAAACTAAAACGCATTAGTGTAAACGGGGCCTGAGACTGCACGAACATGGCTCTCATGTCACACTGTAAGATCTTAGCTGTCATAAAGTCAGACTGAATGACAATGAAGACCCTCCAAACACGACAGAAAACACGCCAACTTTGACGTCATCCACGCGTGACATTTTCACTATCCCGCGTTCTGAAATGATTCCTCACAGCAAGCGTGAACAATCTGTAGCGACAATTTTGCACACAGCGTGTCTCAATAATAAAACCAGGACTGTTTTGACATTTCACCGTAGTTGGTTGAATTGTCGCATGGATTGCGACATCAAATTCGGCGCTCCTATTGGTTCTTGGATTGACGCTAGCTACAGCAATTGTCACACTGCAGGAAAGTGTCTGAAATCTTCTAACACTGCCAGAACTTCATCGGAGGAAAAATCTGGTCAACGGGCACCAAGCAGCTGTCTGTGAACATGTCAAACCCACGATCAAAGACAACAGAATTTAGCCTAGGACTTCAGGAATCTTTTAGCATTTCCCAAATTTGTCTCAGATGACAAAAAAAAGTGGCTGAAATCCAGAGATGTATTGTCACAAATTAAAACTACTTCCCTACTGTACTTAAGTACTAAAAGGCTGTATCTGTACTCTACTGGAGTCTTGTTTTTTTCTCCTACTTCCACTTTTCCTTCAGTACATATTTTCGATGAGTTTAATACATTTATTCTGACAGATTTTTATGTGCTGCATTGTTACTCGTTACTAGGGATGTCAAAATTAATAATATAGATCATAACCGTTTATTACGTACTGACATCGTCATTTATCTCCTCTGTGCAATGTCTGCAGTAGGATACTATGGCGAAGGAGGTGAGGGCCAGTAAATAACCCTCTTACTACCATGAAGGCGGCACAAACACAAGCTGGCAACAACATGCTTTGGACTACAAACCTCCAGCTGTAGCCGTAATTTCAAAATGCAGATATGGTGAAAACATCACTTTAATATAATTTAGTCATGTTAAATTTAAACAATTAAAATCATATTAGGCATCAAACAACATCACAATCTCTTTAAGAGTAATACGCTTAAGTGTCCTCCTAGGCTTCAGTTCATGCCACCAGGTAAACACCATGGGGGCTTCCCTGCTTCAGCCTATTTAACCCAGTGAGCGCTAAAACAATGCAGTCATCTGTAGCACACCCTTGTGTTGTCTTTAAGTGCTGTTGTCCTGGTACTAAAGATTTAAAAACGTCCATTTAATGCTAACATTTAAGCGTAGCTGAGCACATTGTTAAACAGCGCTGATTTGCCATATTCACCAGTGCTCAACAGAAATGGCTGTGATTGGCCACAGAGACAGAGATGGTCATCAGTCATCCGATTGCTCGTCTGAGTTTGCACTTAGTAAACAGTGGTGAAGTGCAAAGAACTTAAATGTTAGCTAGAAATTGACGCTTTTTATAAATTTCAGTATCTAAATTCAGTATCGTGTAAGATCTAATATAGTGAAACAATCAGTTCATTCACTTGAGTTTGACAAATGGTATCTAAAACGTGTGTTTGGAAAAGAAAACGTTACGTTAGCTAACTAGTGCCATTTCTCTTAGCTGATAATGCTAAGAGAATTCTGAATGTTCATTCAGAACGGACCTTCAGGTCACTCGGAAGATGGTAAAATTATAAATTTGTGATGCTTTCTCTTCGCTGATAAGATAGACAGCCAGGTACACAACAATTCTGTGTGACTCAGGCGATACTTCCATGTTTTTTCCCAACGCAACCTCAATTTCGCTTTTTAAATGTCAGCCACATAAAATCAGTCTATAGCACATGTCTTTGGACTGTGGGGGAAACTAGAGCACCCGGAGGAAACCCATGCCAACATGGGAAGAACATGCAAACTCCATACACAAATGCCATCTAACCCAGCCGGGACTCCAACCAGCGACCTTCTTGCTGTGAGGTGACAATGCTAACCGCTGAGCCAATGTGTGACCGCTATGTGCAAATTAAATATGCATATTAACTACGAACCCAAGACAAAAATATTGCAGAGACTTAAAGATGTGCTCGTTTTACCTAACAATCGCATGGCAACCATCCAGAACACACCAGCAACAACCAAAAATAAATAAATGAGAAGTCATTCAAAGCACAACAGCAGTATGCTGAAATCCCCACGATCACTTTTGCATGGGCGAGAGGAAGTCTTTAATATGTGAAGGTTTTAAAGTTTCACGCGCAGCCAAACAACTCTGAGGTTGCTTAAAATATCTCTAATGTTTAATGTACAATTTTAAAGCTTTAAACAGCGAAAGCGAGAGGCTTGCCCTGCAACTGCTTAACTGACAAAATGTGAAGTAAATAATTTGTCACTGCCTCAAAACTCAAGTTTTCACTCGCTTTCAGGCCTGACTGCAGACCATCTGATCAAAAACACACTCAACGTTATTACGGAGAGTAGATTGTAGTGCTCTTTTCATTTGGGAGACGCTCGGCCTCTCCTGCAAGACCTGCTGAAATGCCTTTTGATTTCTATTTAATGTGTAATAGGCGAAGTATATTTAAAGCAAGCGAGTACTGCGGCTCAAAAAGAAATTTTAACAGAACAAAAAAGCACTTTAAAATTGCATGATATATTTAAAAATACATCATTTTGAAGAACAAAGTAAAAATCTCTTTAATAAGCCACTTGTAGGCTGATTTTCCAAGTGTAAAATGTAAACCCAATTTGAACAATGGCAAAGAGACAAAATGAAGGGGAAAAAAGTTCAAATAAGAAGGATAATAAAAGTTTAAATAATAAGAAATAATCATTTTGGTGATGTTTATGAATTTATTTACTCACTTGCAACAAAACTAAACAATTAGACAAAACATTGATCTAAGCTGTGTTTTGATTAATATGGAAAGCGAGTGCATGTTTTCAGCAAAACTAATATTGGATATTTTTTTTAATGCATGTCTGTGTAAAACAATATAATTTGCACAAATAAATTATGGGGTTTTGCTCTAAAGAAGTTGTAACCGCCCCGTTTAGAGCATAATTAAGGGCATTTTACATTATAACTAACGTGGTTCAAACGATGGATTTGCGACAGAAAAACTACAAGTTTTGGGAAACACACAACACTACATCTTTCTTTTCCCAAATGATGCATCGTGCTATGATAGTTCAGACACAAGTTATGTTGTTGTTAGGGAAACGCACCCCACGATATTAAACATAAACTAACATTAACTAATGGAGCGTTATTGTAATGTATTGTCAATAAGATTAAGACCTAAAAAAATACAGTTGGAGTCACAACATATTTTTAAACATAATAGTTTTAATAACTAATAATTTAATAATCTAATAAGTGATTTCTTTTATCTTTGCCATGATGACAGTACAGCTTAAAGTTACATTTAAAGGCTGGACTAGGTTAATAAGGTCATTGTATAATTATGATTTGTTCTGCAGACAATCGAAACAAATATTGTTTATAATTTTAACCTTAAAATAGTATAAAAAAAAACTGGTTTCATTCTAGCCGAAATAAAACAAATAAGTCTTTCTCCAGAAGAAAAAATATTATAGGAATTACTGCTTATAATTCCTTGCTCTGTTAAACATCAATTGGAAAAATCTGAAAAAGGAAACAAAATTCACAGGAGGGCTAATAATCGTGACTTCACCTGTATTTTAAAATAATAAATAATTAAATACAGACATAATATGAAATATTAAAGAAGAGAAATGGGCAACACGAATATATAGGAGTGCATGTTAGAAATAGAGAGATGTTTTAGAATATTTGGGATTCGTACAGGCTCAGATGAGTAATGATGAATGGTCAGTGCATCTCAAATGGCAAATCGCTGTTCAGTCTCACTTCACTGGACTCAAACACAGCCGCCAGTAAAAATAACCCGCGAGCTTGTCAGATTCGCGCAGGCAGACGACGGGAGATGCACACATATTGCATGCGAGAGATTCGGAGAATGTCGAAGCCTTAAATGGCTGACCCACAAAGACACTGCAAATAAAACTCACTTCAGTGTCTCATCCACATCATCTGAGCTTGTGCATGCAAACGGAGGTGAACGGCAGTTCCTGTCTTTAACAGGCAAACTGGGACTGATAATTTGTAGAACATTTGTTGAGCAAATTTGTTCTTTAATGAACAAGCTGGAGCAAATGCATGCACGTCTGCACACCCTGACCGGGTGAGAGTGTAATTACAGTGAATTGTTGCAGTAATCTGGCTTTAATGCTCAGTCTAATGCATAGAATCCATTAGGAGAGACAAACGGAAAGCCTAGAAAATAGAGAGAAGGCAAAACGATTACCTATAAATGCCAGTTTGCCTGGTTTGAGCTGTCATAAAGCTCATTATGTTCTTGCAACAAGTACTGTATGCTGTATTAGATTCTACTGACACACACACATGGATATCACTGACAAGGTACCTCCATATAATAGCAGGGTATGCTAATTGTTTTGTGGGAAGAGTTTAATGGTTTAGCATTTACATATATGAAGACGTTCAGGCAGCTATTCATGTTTGTTTTGTTAATGTACAGCTGTAATGGAAAAAAAATTATTTCTGCAAAATCGTAGCAAACAATGTGTATGTGTTGAATTTAAACAAACAAATTACATTTAGTAATGTTTAACTTAATTTGTTTGTTTAAATTCAGCCCAAATAAATTGTTTACAACCACTTAACTTAAAAGGATTTAGTAAATCCAGAGAATCATATTTGAATCATTTTTTCAGTGTAATAGTAGTTGAAGCATTTTAATAATAATAATAATAATAATAATAATAATAATAATAATAACAATTATTATTATTATTATTATTATTATTATTATTATTATTATTATTATTATTAATATTATATTTGCCCAATAAAACAAAATCTAAATATAACAAAACCTGAGAAGTAAAATTATTATTATTATTATTATTATTATAAATAATAATAATAATAATAATAATAATAATAATAATAATAATTTTACTTCTAAAATTATTATTATTATTATTATTATTATTATTAATACATGAACCTATTTCACAGTTAAACAATACTAAAATATTTCTTTCCATTTATGATTTAGTACTTTATTTTACTAACTAGTAGTGTCAAAAATATTTCTTATCATAATCAGTAACATTTTTTATTATTAATCTATTTTACAGTTAAACAATACTACAATATACCTTACCATTTATTATTTTGCATTTTATTTTACCAAATAATAATGCAAATAATATTTATTTTCATAGCCAACAATGTCTTAATAATCATTATTATTCGTACTATTTTTATTAGTAGTAGTAGTAATATTAAATAATTTACTAATTTTATAGCCAAATAAAAATAATAATAATTATAATTATAGATCAATTGATTATTATTATTATTATTATTATTATTATTATTATTATTATTATTAATAAGTGTATCTATTTTACAATTAACATTACTAAAATATTTCCTACCATTTATGATTTAGTATTTTATTTTACTAATTAGTAATGCCAATATTTATTTTCACAACCAACAATACTTCTTAATATAATGATTATTATTCTTACCATTATTATTTTATTAATATTATCATCAATATCATCATCTAATTCCTATATGATCAAAAAATGTTTTATGCACCCTAATAAACAACCATCACAAACCCAGATTTACTTGTTTTTCTTTTTTTAAGATTACATTGGTTGCAGTTAGTTTTCATCATGAGAAAATATTATACTAAGATTTATTCCCCCAAAATTCTGCAGCCTAACTTCATCATACTGTAACTTTTTAAGAGTTTTCAATGTTTCAATATTTTATAAACCAGTGGGTAGCCTTGCTGCCTAAATGCATCCTAAATGCTGGGTCGCTGGTTCGAACCTTGGCTCAGTTGGCATTTCTGTGAGGAGTTTGGATGTTCTCCCTGCGTTGGCATGGGTTTCCTCCGGGTGCTCCGGTTTCCCCCACAGTCCAAAGACATGCTACAGATGAATTGGGTAGGTTAAATTGTCCGTAGTGTATGAGTGTATGAGGGGACAGGCCCTGACGACAGGCCGGCCGGAATGTGTAAAACAGTCGTTATCATATGGACAAGTCTAAATGGAGGACTTGTTCTAAAGAGCCGACCCCGCAACCATACGAGACTAAAGCCAAAGAAGAAGAAGGTAACATTTCTGACATGTCTCTTAATTTTTAATTCAGAATTATAAAAAATTGAATTAAAAAATGCATTTCATTAGGGGCTGAAGCAAAAAAAAAAAATCTATATAAATCCCCTAAACTTGCATGTTTGATTTCTGGCATTCTCCATTTGCACATTTCATTCTGGGATTGCCTTCTCTGCAAAGGACAAATGCAGTGCTGGCTTTAAATATTGTTCACAGAAGGTGTGTTTTGGAATAGACTTCACGTCAGGAGCGAATTGTGATGCGGCCCACGTTTGAGGCTCACCGAGTAAGAAACAGAGCCCTAGACTTCTGATGACCTCTCATAAACTTCAATTGTCCTCACATAAAGCAATTGATAATTACTATATCCTGCAGACATTTAGAATTTTACAGATCATATGGTCATCTTCTGAACCTTCACTAAATGCCTTAATAAATCAGTTTTAGCTCATTTGTGAGAAAAACGTACCCACCGCATGGAGAAAGCAAGTCTATAACTCAGTTGAGATTCTCACTCAAAACTCAAAATCATTTCTTATTTTATTTAAGACATGGAAGAAAACAAATGTTTTGTCTCTCGGCGTCTCACACACACACTGAAGAATCTTGTTTATCCAATTCACCTATCGCGCATGTGTTTGGACTGTGGGGGAAACCGGAGCACCCGGAGGAAACCCACGCAAACACAGGGAGAACATGCAAACTCCACACAGAAATGTCAACTGACCCAGCTGGGACTCGAACCAGCGAACTTCTTGCTGTGAGACGACGGTGCTTACCACTAAACCACTGTGCCGCCCAATTCAGGTACAGAAATATAGTATAATTTAATGAACTAGATATTACAGTTTGCGGATAAACTTTATGGTGGATTGAGAAAGCCGAGTCTGAAAGTTTGAAGTGGTTTTAAAGTGTAAATAACTGAAGTAGTTGTCATGAAGTTTGAAACAGTCGGCATAGACAAGTACATGTTAGCATTTTTCTAGTATGGATTGGCATGTTTCTTGCTAGGCGGTTAATAGGGGGTTCTGAATGGTTGCTAAGGCGTTGCTAGGGTTTTCTGAGTGCTTGCTAGGGTGTTCTAAGTGGTTGCTATGGTGTTCTGAGTGGTTGCTAGATACTGTAGTTGCTAGTGTGTTTTGACTGGTTGTTAAGGTGTTCGCTAAGGTGTTGCTAGGTGTTTGCTAAGGCGTTGCTATGTGGTTGCTAGAGTGTTCTGAGTGCTCGCTAAGGTGTTGCTATGCGGTTGCTAAGGTGTTGCTAGGTGGTTGCTAAGGTGTTAATATGTGGTTGCTAGGGTGTTCTGAGTGGTTGCTAGGCAGTTGCTAAGGCCTTACCAGGCTGTTGTTAGGTGGTTGCTAAGGTGTTGCTAGGTGGTTGCTAGGCGTTCGCTAGGTTGTTGCTAAGGTGTTGCTAACATATTACTAGCATGATTCTAGCTTGAATTATCATGTTGTTAGCATAATTCTAGCATGAATTAGCATGTTACTAGTATGATTCTAGAATGAACTGGCATGTTACTAGCATGATTCTAGCATGAATTAGCACGTTGCTAGCATGTTTCTAGCATGGATTAGCATGTTATTAGTATGATTCTAGTATAAAATAGCATGTTACTAGCATGTTTCTAGCATGAATTAGCATGTTACTAGCATGAAAAAGCATGTTGTTAGCATGATTCTAGCATGAATTAGCATGTTACTAGCATGTTTCTACCATGAATTAGCATGTTTTTAGTATGATTCTAGCATGAATTAGCCTGTTACCAGCATGTTTCTAGCATGAATTAGCATGTTGTTAGTATGATTCTAGCATGAATTAGCATGTTACTAGCATGTTTCTAGCATGGATTAGCATGTTACCAGCATGTTTCTAGCATGAATTAGCATGTTGTTAGTATGATTCTAGCATGAATGAGCAATTTACTAGCATGTTTCTAGCATGGATTAGCATGTTACCAGCATGTTTTTAGCATGAATTAGCATGTTGTTAGTATGATTCTAGCATGAATTAGCATGTTACTAGCATGTTTCTAGCATTAATTAGCATGTTGTAATTATGATTCTAGCATGAATTAGCATGTTACTAGCATGTTTCTAGCATTAATTAGCATGTTGTTAGTATGATTCTAGCATGAATTAGCATGTTACTAGCATGTTTCTAGCATTAATTAGCATGTTGTTAGCAAAATAATTTTTACAAAATTACACAATGGTACAATTTCTTGTTCATGAATGCTTTAAACTCTTCTGATACGCCGTTTCTAAGTCACAGACTTTAAAAACACAAGGAAATGATCCACTTTTTCTCCATTACAGTAAAAATCTTCAATGACTGTGGCTCCTTCGCAACTGTAATCCCAATTCAACACAGCAGATCCTGCAATGTGACTATTGCAATACTGATGCTGAATGATAAATTGTGCAACTCAACTCTTTACACTACAAAATGGCGTAAAATAGTGCTTAAGCATGTGCTTCGGGACGCACCTTCAATGTCTTGAATGAATGATGTGACATGGCAAGACATAACAAATCCCCAGAGAGTAAACTGATGCACCTGTCCGTGTCTGATGTACTGCACTCACGCTAACTACTTCTGACAAGAGACATTAATCTGCTATACATGTCCAGATCGTGTCCAGTGTATAGATAAGGTGTCAGAATCATAATTAAAGCAGGCTTTTATTCTACTGTATGCCAAACTCATATATTTATTTCAATTACATCTCATTTAATAACCAAACTTATTTCTGTTTTGAATATTTTGAGGCACAATGGGTGGATTCTGATGCTATGGGCTGCAGTATTTTAACACGTGTGATTCTAAAAGACAAGCTAAATAAGAAGAAACTGTGCCGAAAGTGACAAGTTTGCATTCCTGCACCAATAAATGGATGATCATGAAAGATTACACATACTTGTATGTTCAAGCTTAGGCATCTATTAAAATATGCGCTCACAGTGTATAAATTTACCATAACGATAAGGCTACACTGCGAAAATACTGTGGAAAAAAGTGTTTTCTGGTTATTTATGGTTATGAATTGCATTATGGGATGTTGATCTCTGCGTTGTCCACTTTTGAAGTTAAACATTAACCTCTACAGTTTAACAAATGGACTTTTGTTGACATTTTAGTATTTTTAAACAATATAATGTATAAGAAATAATTTATAAATACACTCACTGGCCACTTTATTAGGTACACCTTTCTTGTACCGGGTTGGACCCACTTTTGCCTTCAGAACTGCCTTAATCCTTCATGCAATATATTCAACAAGGTACTGGAAATATTTCTCAGAGATTTTGGTCCAAATTGAGATGATAGCATCAAGCAGTTGCGGCAGATTTGTTTTTCCAATTTTCTGTTATCTAATTTTGGTGAGCCTGTGCAAATTGCAGCCTCAGTTTCCTGATCTTAGGTGACAGGAGTGGCACCCGGTGTGGTCTTCTGCTGCTGTAGCCCATCTGCTTCAAGGTTGGACGTGTTGTGCGTTCAGAGCTGCTCTTCTGCATACCTCGGTTGTTGTTTGAGTTACTGTTGCCTTTCTATCAGCACAAACCAGTCTGGCTAATCTCCTCTGGCATCAACAAGGCATTTGAATTGCCGCCTGCTGGATATTTTCTTTTTTTCTGACCATTCTTGGTAAACCCTTGAGATCCCAGAGAAAATCCCAGTAGATCGGCAGTTTCTGAAATACTCAGACCAGCCCATCTGGCACCAACAACCATGCCACGTTTAAAGTCGCTTATATCATCTTTCTTCCCCATTCTGATGCTTGGTTTGAACTGCAGTAGATCGTCATGACCATGTCTACGTGCCTAAATGCATCAAGTCGCAGCCATGTGATTGGCTGATTAGAAATTTGCGTTAACAAGCAGTTTAGGACACCTAATGCCAGAGGAGTGGGCAGTGGGTGTAATTCTGTACAATGACAAAAAATGTACTGGCAGCTTATTACAAGGTTTTTGTAGCATAATATACAACACCAACCTAGACAATATAGCACTTTAAACTATAACAAATGTTCATAAAAGTCACTTTTTTTGGTTAAAAGTTGTTCGAAGAAAGATCTAGATCCCATAACGCAATTCAAAAGCATAAACAAAAAACATGAATCAAAAAACAGAAAACTGTTTATTTACGGATATTTTTACAGTGTTTTTTAACATGCAAACACCTATTTTTATTTTATTATTACCTTTTATTTCAGTATATGTGATAAGTTTTTGTGGTCTATTTTAATGCTTTTGTTGTTGTTTATGAGGCACTTTGAGTTGCATGTATGTTGGAAAAGTGCTATACAAATAAAGTTTATTATTATTATTATTATTATTATTATTAATATTATTTTATAAGTAAATTGTCTATTTATTTATTTATTTATTATTTATTTATTGCCACATTAGCAACTTATGGCTATTTTATGGCAAAAAGGCTATACATAAAAATATTACATGATTAAAACAAATTCATATTACAATACAAACTGTTACTTAGACAAAAACATAAAATATAAATAAATAAAATTTACACAAAAATATATTAAAAGTTAAATATGATTTTTCAGTTCAATTTTTGATAAATAATTTAAAATTCTTTCTGGTGGTACCTTTTTTAAAAATGTCCATCAAAGTAATCTCCTTATAAAAAATTTGAAAATTGTCTGTTAAATATTTACAGTATCTATTTGATATGCTAGATCTGCCGTTTCCAGACCCCAAATAAATATTTCCCCCATTGCCTGCTGGGCCATGCGTTCACAATGGTATCTACATAAGCTCAAGTTCTAATTCTACCCCTTAGCTTTTACATTTACCCCTCTGAAATGAACATTTTTCTGTACCACAAAACAAATAAAGATAAGAAGTTTGAGAAATTTTCCTGAAATCACCAGCTACAGCAGCAACATGACTGCAAAATGAGCAAAGAGATCCTCAAATGTTACAAAAATTACTAAATTTGCAAACGATAGTCACTTACAATAGCTAGGCCAGTCAAGATATATTTTGTTAAATGATATATTGCACCAAAACTTTTTTGTGCTATTTTATGCACAATATTTTATTATTAAGCATATTTAATTATAGTCATTTTAACAATTTAACAATGGGGCATTGGAATCAGAATGTGAAAATGCATATCCTTAATAAAATGTTAACAAAAAAAAAAAAAGAGCAAGGAAAAAATAACAGAGGCTGTGATATCTGCAACCAGATCTATTTTCAGCTGTCAGATGAAAAATACTATAGTAATTTATAGTAAATACTATGTGTTTTTTTTGCCATACTGACAACTGACACCTCCAATAGAGATAGAGATGTTGCACAATCAGCTAAAATTTCGCTAGAATGGGCGTTATATATTGTATCACCAAAATGAATGAGGTTATGTCCATGTGTTGTGCGATAAGTCAATATATTGATTATTGAGACAGGCCTAATTCTCTTTACACTTACCCCTTAGTTCAAATTAAGATTTTTCTGGACCACATTACAAGCAAAAGGGGTATAAGAAATTTACACACAAGCTACAGCAGCAACACTGATGCAAAATGAGCAAGGAGACCTTTAAATGTTAAAAATTACTACATTTTCCAAACAATAATCACTTAGCTAGGCTTGTCACGATATCTATTTTTTGTTGAATAATATATTGAACCAAAATATATTGAGATAAACGATATTATTGTCATTTTAACACCATTTTACACAGAGTATTTTATTCTTAAGAATATTTAATTATAGTCATTTTAACAATTTAATAATAAGGCATCATAATCAGAACGTGAAAATATCCTAAATAAATAATAATAAATGTTAACACACAAGTACAAGGTAAGAAGTAACATGAAAATATACTGTAGTAATTTATAGTAAATACTATAGTGTTTTTTTAACCACACTGACACCTCCAATAAAGATAGAGATGTGGCACAATCAGGTAAAATGTTGCTAGAATTGGTTTTTATGCATGAGCAATATTGCAAATGATTGAGGTCATGTCCATGTGCGATAAGTCCATATATTGATATTTGTGACAGGCCTAATAATAGCCGCTGCAAAATACTACAATACAACATTTTTTAAATACTGAAATTCTGACCTCACGACTTGACAGAATAGGCCAGCTTGTCAGAAATATCTGGTGGTGGTGAATTTGCTTTTTACAGCACGCCTGTTATAAGGTTAGAGTTGTTTACTTGTGGTTACATGAATATGAGTGTAAACGCACAGCACATTTCGTGCTTCTTGCAACATGATCCACCAGTTGAAACAGAAGCCTGAGAACACCCAGAATTACAAACACTTTTGAGCTGAAAATGAACAGCTCTTGTCCAAATACAGCATAAAATAACATTGCCAGCCGGGCCGATCACACTGAACGCGCTTTTCAGTTGTGAATACTGCATTTTGTTGACATTTGCAAAGTAGTAAAGTACACTGCTTATTTTTATTTGTTATTAGGAAGGCATGGGCCAGTATAAGAAAAATATAATGGTTTCACGGTATCATTGTATTGTAATTACTGCTCTAAAAAGGTAATATTCCAAAAAGTCCCAACTAATGTAGAACAGTATTTTATATAAAGAAACAAAAAGGACTACATAAATGACACATATCACAGATATATAATAGACTAATTCTGGATTCAACAGATAACACCCTTCATATTAGGGCAAAATGGGAATCCGAACTTATTGAAAAAAATTGAGGATGATATTTGGGAAAACATAAGTTCAGAATCTCATAAGGGGATCAAAAGCCATAATTGGAAAGAGTTCAACTGGAAAACAAAAATTAGGTTTTTTAGAACACTGATGGTCTCAAAAGATGCTAACAGTCCACAGTCAGAGGAATGCTGGAGGGGTTACAAGAATGTAGGTAATAATGCACATATATGTTGGGAATGTCCGAAAATACTTGCATTTTGGCAAAGGGTAAAGATTGAGATAATGAAAATGACGCAGTTAGATTTACCTTTTACTCCCCTGTTTTTCTTGCTTGAAGGGTTCCCCCAGGATATACAGTTGAAGTCAGAATTATTAGCCAACTTTTTTAAAAATTTTTTCTTTTTTAAATATTTCCTAAATGATATTTGACAGAGCAAAGAAAATTTTCACAGTATGTCTGATAATATTTTTTCTTCTAGAAAAAGTCTTATTTGTTTTATTTCGGCTAGAATAAAAGCAGTTTTAAATTTTTTAAAAACTATTTTTGGGACAAAATTATTAGCCCCTTTAAGCTAATTTTTTTCTCTCGATAGTCTACAGAAACAAACCATCGGTATAGAATAACTTGCCTAATTACCCTAAACAGCCTAGTTCACCTTATAGTTAAGCTTTTAAATGTCACTTTAAGCTGTATAGAAGTGTCTTGAAAAATATCAAGTAAAATATTATTTACTGTCATCATGGTAAAGATAAAATAAATCTGTTATTAGAAATAAGTTTTTTAAAACTATTATGCTTAAAAATGTGCTGAAACAATCTTCTCTCCATAAAACAGAAATTGGGGAAAAAAAATAAACAGGGGCGCTAATAATTCAGGGGCGCTAATAATTCTGACTTCAACTGTATATATAATAAAAACCAGAGATATATACTACATATACTTTTACTAAGTGCAAAAAAGACCATAACAATAAATTGGATCCTCCAACAATAGTACAGTTGATAGAAAAACTTGAATCTATATATAGAATGGAGCGTATGATTGCTCAACTTCAATTGATACTGGATATTTTTTAAACAAAGATGGGCACCTGTTACTTTGTATCTGAACAGGACATAGTATTTCCAGCTCCTTTGAAACTGAAAATAATGTATGTTTTGTTTTTGTTTTGTTTTTTTACATCTAGGGTTACTTTTTACTCGTTTTCTTTTTCTTTTTTTATAATCGCTGCTGTCACTGAATGTTCTGTTCTGTAAAATGTTTAATGTATAAAAACAACGTAAAAAAAAACAGAAGTAATTACTGCTCTAAAATATATTCTTTTTAAATGTCTGGGTGAAAAAAATTCCCCCTTTTGAGCACAGTACATTTTATTTTGAGAAACATTTAAAATATTTTGGAGCACTAAGCATATTAGGCCTAATGAATTGTTGATTTTTTTCTGTCTTCATTTGCTTCAAAAACAGATTTTTTTACAATATAAAATGGCAGATATTGTTGTCCTTAAAAAAGGAACTTACCTTAACATAACCTAACATACCTTAAAAACAGTATTGCAGAAAATTTTGACGGTTTTAAAACCTTGACTTTTCTAAACCGCGGTATACCTTGAAAACAGTTATTGTACCACTAGGCAACCGCTATATCAATATTTTTGGTGCTGGAGCACATGACTACATAAAGGGCAAGTATTAGGGGTAGGGGTATAAAAGAGAATTGGCATAATTTAGGCCACTTGAAGTTTGGGCAGAGGAGCAATGGTTGTGCCACACTGAGCCTGGTTTCTCTCAGGGGATTTATTTTCTTCACTTTCATAAATTGGTGAAGTTTTGTTCCTCGTTGCCGTCACCTTTGGCTTGCTTGGTTTGGGACTTGTGGAGCTGCGTATCGCTAGATTTGCTCTTCAGTGTTTGGACTTTCAGTAGTGAAAATGAAACCACACTGAACTGAACTAAACTGAACTTCAACCCTGAATACAATTTCAATATACTAGAACAATTTACTGTTAAGCTACTTTGACACAATCTACATTGTAAAAGCGCTATAGAAATACAGATTAATCAAATTTAATTTCTATCCTATGAAATTACCCAACATGGGTGGAACTAAAAACGCAAATGTGTGTTGATCATCTGGTCAAGATAGGTGATCTTCCAGTGCACTTTTACAATACATTAAGGCGAAAAGAGAGCCATTTTGGCAGTTTGGTTTCAAGTAAATATCTGTTGTTGTACAAATGAGAAAGTTTTAAGTTCTGAAACTTTTCCAGTACAATGGCCTCTCAGATGTCAAAAAGATTAAAAGGACTTTCTCAATACTTGACCATTTTAAACAACAAGATTTTAAAGTGTACACATGCTTCTTTTCCCTAGTTATTTAGTAAATATGTGTCTTAGTTATGAATTCTGTCCTTCAAACGGTCTTCTCAGAACAAGAGAGTTAACAAACGCAAGGCTGGAGCAAATTGTCACATCTGTTTCATAATTCGTTGTGCTGCAAAATGTATTAATTAATACCAGCGTTTGAGTTCCTTATGTAAAAATGTAATGCGAGTTACTTTTTAGTTTGATTAATTTGCTTTAAAAAAATCAATTGCTGAATTAAAATTGATGTTGAATCACACAGTCAATGAGAGAATTTTCTCTCTGCAGAAACGAGCAGAAACCAAAATGGCAGAGCCTTACATTTCTGCGCTGGACGTATTCTCATTATCCTTAACACATGGAAGTAAAAGGAGATTGTCTCAATGCTCATTTTACTTCACTAATAAGACAAAAAGTACAAACCTGTAAGTTGCAAACACTTTGCTTCAAACTTTCATTAATCTGTATAAACGGCACGTACAGCTCTGGCCTCAAGAAGTTCTCAGAAGTTAACATTATCCTAAATTATTATTATTTGATGTGTTTTTTAAAGGTAAACAAAGTTTACAAAGTTATACAGTGTGTTGTTAATTGCAGAGCTTCTCTGTTAAAAAAAAAAAAAGAAAAAAGGCAAGTAAAATGAATGTAAAAGTAACGTAAAGCATTACTTTCCATAAAAAAATTAAGCACAACTAGTAATGCAATGTTATGCACTGTAAAACCCAACAGTCAACTTTATCAAGAGTGTAGTTAACTCAAAATAAAGGTTAATTCTACTCATTTGAAAAGAGTTTTGAAGGCAATGAGTAAATTAAATATCTTATTACTTCAACTTAAATACTGTAAGTTCACAGTACTATGGATTAGTTTAACTCAAATGGTTTGTAGCAATCGTTTCCTCAAATGGTTTGAGTTGCCTTAATTTATTAGGTTTTACAGTACTCAGTTGGTTTGAGTCATCTTCATTTATGGGTTGTACTGAGCTCAAATTACTTTGTTTACTCAAATGGATCAAGTTCACAGTACTCATTAGGAATATATTTGAACTTAAATGGTTTGTTGAAATTGTTTTTTTTTACGGTTATCTAAACTTTTTGGGTTTTACGGTGTACTAGAAACGTAATATCATAACGTACACTTTCAGAAGTAACTTTCCCCAACACGGATTAATACAATTTCTGTTATTGAACGCAGTGGTTCACTACTTTACATTTCGGCAGTTTTAATTTGTTTCATAATGCTTGTTTTATTGATCGCTAATGATAAAATAGAGACAAAATAAAATAACATCAATTCATTTATTTTCCTTCAGCTTAGTCCCCGATTTATTGGGAGTCACAACAGTGGAATGAACCGTCAACTATTCTGGCATATGTTTTATGGATGCCCTTCCAGCACTGTGCTAAAAACTAAAATAACAATATAACATTTCACAATATTAATATATTAATATAACAATAGATGCACTAAATAAATATTAACAGCATCTTCCATTATGATATTTAGAGCGGTTTAAATTTCCCATCAGAGAGAGAAAATTCTATTTATCCTACAGTTGAAGTCACAATTATTAGCCCTCCTATTATTTATATATATATATATATATATATATATATATATATATATATATATATATATATATACACACACACACACACACACACACACATATACACACACACATACATACATATACGTACATATATATTTTGCAAATGATGATTACCAGAGCAATGAATGAACTCCTATATAATTTGTTTTGCTAGAGAAAATCATATTTGTTTCATTTCGGCTTCAATAAAAGCAGTTTGACATCAATATTATTAGCCCCTTTGAGCATTTTTTCTTAAATTGGCTATAGAACAAACCATTCTTAAATAAAAACTCGCCTAATTGTCCTAATTAACCCAGTTAAGCCTTTTAAATTGCACTTTAAGCTAAATACTAGTATCTTGAAAAATATCTAGAGAAATATGATGTACTGTCATCATGACAAAAATAAAAGAAATCATTACATTACTTATAATTATTAGAAATTAGTTATTAAAATATTGTTTAGAAATGTGTTTAGAAATCTCTGTTAAACAGAAATTTGGAATATATATATATATATATATATATATATATATATATATATATATATATATATATATATATATATATATATATATATATATATAGGGGCTAATAATTCAGACCTCAAATCTATCTATCTATCTATCCATCCAAGTGTGACAACTTGCCCCGGTCTCCACTGCAGCATACTCTCTACACACTCACAATTGCTCTCAACAATACCGGAGCAGCTGCTCAGGTTGTAGGTTCAAACCCCAGAAGGGCAGATGAACTATCCACTGTTGTTTCTGAGCCAGTTCATGAATCAAAAAACTAGCCAGCAACCATGTGCCTTTGATTAAGACAGTTAACCTCGTGCTGTTCTGACAGGACCGAACCTGAAATGACTGACCCAAAGACGCTGAAAACACCAATTAGTAAATGAGCAGCCAATATAAAGCGCAACGCGTCCGTGCGCTCCGGTAACCGGTCACCGGTAACCAGTGCGCGCAGCGCGGCTCCATCTGTCACACATTCATCCGAAACGAAAAATAAAAAACATGCATTTCCCAAACGTACACGTATCCACATGAGACACATCTAGCCAGCACACATCAGTGAGCATCTGTCATCCTTCACAGCCATATAACATGTCGTTAGATGCACCATGAAGTGCCTGTGGATATATTATAAGCGCATGTTTCCGCTTTAATAAGTTTGATGTGTGCTCGTGATGTGTACGCATATTATACATGCAGCCTGCCGCTTGATAAATAAACATAAAATAAGCAAAATAGCTGATCTTACCTTAAGGATGCTTGTTTTAAATGTCAGCAGGAGATTCCTGTGTCTTATGTTGGTGAAGGTCTGAGAGACAGACACGCGCTTGCATAGAGAAGCGCGTAGAGTCTCTCTCTCTCTCTCTCTCTCTCTCTCTCTCTCTCTCTCTCTCTCTCTCTCTTCCATTATCATCTTCTTCATCTCTACAGCTCTTGGATATGCGCGTGCACTGCACACCTAAAATAAAAATTAGCTATATGTCTTAGCTATATTTAGGGCGGGGGTAGATATAGAAATCAAAACTTAACCGTAAAATTCACAATTAGAATACAAGCACTGCGTGAGACATTTAAAAATCTTGTCGTGTTTAGTTATTTGGCGAATATTGCTATAAATACGATTGTATCCAACTCATTGCCGATTCGGTGTTTTCTTCCAAATAACAAACAGACAAACAAAAACAAACAAACTAAATTACAATTTCCGTCAAACTGAAGACATCTTGGCATTTGATGACCGTTAGATGGCGCCAATTAGCCGTTAAATCCTCTGACGTAACATCTCTGTTCTAACGTTTTCTAAAATTTGAATCTCTTTTAAACTAATTCACAAATTCCACCCGGTTAAACTTTTTCTCAGTAAATTTAAAAGGGATATTGATATACATTGTTTTTTGCATTTGGAAACTGTATCCTACATCTTTTGGCACTGTGGTTATGTTTAAAAGCTTTGGTATGATTCTTCCGTTTTCATAAAGAAAAAGGTAGGCCCTACTCTATAATTTTAATCTGCATTTTGAAAACGTATTTTTTGGATATTTTAATTATGATAATTTGAATAAGGAAGTTTTTGTTATTAACCTAGCCTATTTATTTTGTTAATTAAGTTTCATATTCATAAGTGTAAATTTTCCAACAAAAAATATTTTTTTAATACTGTGTTTTATAAGAAACTAAAAAATTACTTTTGCACTATTCCGCATAGTGCTAATCGAAAGGCCATTAAAACTGTCCAACTGTGCTCTAGTTTCAATATTTTAATTCTCCAAAAAAAAAAAATAATAAAATTGCAAGAACGAAATCATATTGGTCAGATTAAATCACAATCAACAAAGCAAATCTTTAAATTGAAATTCTTTATTAACAAACAAAACATTTTAAATCCTCTCCCACATTGGCTCATCTTTTAATTGAAATTGATTCCTTGCTTAAAGCTATACGTTTACCTAACAACCAAAAATTCTGCAAGATAATAAACTTATGAAAATATCATGCTTCCAGTAAGTTAGTAGATGCTTTCTGTGTTTGTTTAATTTTGCATGTCCCCTTTCTTTATTTTGTTCTCCACTTTTCTCTCTTATTTGTTACTTGTTCTTATCACTTTGTAATTGTATGCACTTGTATTCCAGTCTCTTACAGATGACTTCCTGGTTTATATTGTACATTTCTTCTTTTTAAAATAAAAGTTTATTTAAAACAAACAAACAAACAAACAAACAAACAAACATTTGAATTCTAAATAATAGTAATAATAATAATAGTACAGAATATCCAAATAATTAATAACTGTTGTTAAACACCTAAAGAGTCGCAGAATATTTCTGTTTAATGCTGTATGGAGGTGGATGTCACTTTTTGTTTAAATACATTTATTTTGTTCTCCTGTTTTTGATAGAGAGGGAGCAAGGTAAGATCTTTGTTTTTATTTCTTTTTAATGTTATTTTGAGAGTTTAGAAAGTTGCTTCCTCAATCAGTAAGACCTTTTGTTTGTTGTTTAGGCTGTATCCCCTCCTGAGTATGTTTGACCATTTGTTATTTATTATTTGTTAATTTGTAAGTAAATATACTTGGTTTTGTGTATTGGATTTGGTGTGATTTATTGTTAAAGAGCTGGGACAGAAGAGTGATGATTGTTTTTTTGCCTTCACCTTTAGTTTTTGGTTTTTTAGTTATATTTTCTATTATCAAAAATTCCCTCCAATTTTATAATTTGGCTAAATCTAATTTGTTCATTTTATTTTTTCCCCCTTTATGTTAAATTGTTGCTTGTTTCCATGGCCCTAGATAGGGGAGGCACGTAACAACACAATTATTTATATTCAGTTTACTTTAAATATTAGCAATATTTCCTCAGTAGTTGGCTCATTTCTTTTTTATTCTGCATAGCACAGTATGCTTATGTATTTACTTGTTTGTTGGATAAACACATTTGAATCTATTTGCATTATCATTCATTTATCCATTTGTTACTTATTTGCATTGTTAGAAATGAAGTATTTTTTTTCTATAAAAACATTTTTTATGAAAAAAAAAAAACATTTTTATTTAAAAAGTTCTCAAAACTACACTCAAAATTCTAAAAACTATTTTGTTGGTTTGGTGTCCAACAGTGTGGCTTGCTTGTAACACCCTGTTACAACTAACCCAGCTGTGTCATGTTTTCCTCAAAACTGGCTAGCAGTCACAGTGTGTGTTTTACATCTTTCAAAATGGTTTAATTTTTTTAGCCAAGAAGACGGTGATCACAACAATACGATTTTTTTCGTTCATACTTTCACAGATTTTTTTTTAAATAAAAAATATTGACTATATTAAAAATACTTTTATGCTGCAAAAATGGTTTATCCTGTGTTTCTCATCCAAATTTTGCCAAATTTTTTTTTTAATAATTGGCAGGAAGACGTCTGCTGACAGTGTGGTGAAAACCTTGAAAGCATGCCATGGTTAATCCTGAGCAAATACCTTAAAACTTTGTTACATTTAACCCCGCGTTACTTTGTGCCCCGCGCTCCCCTAATGAATGTGGAAAGACGCTTCAGAGGACTTGGGTTAAATAACTACCCTCAAACTATTTTTTTCCCTCTCCTAATGAATGCTTTGAAGAGTTTTGGGTGAATGACTTCAAGAAAAACATGACAATTTTCATTTTGGGGTGAACTGACCCTTTAAAATTATAAACCTATTAAATCAACCACACAAAACACCTCAACAACCACATAACACTGCCTGGCAACCTAATGGAGGGTTTATCACACACATACACTACCTGACAAAAGTCTTGTCGTGGATCCCAGTTGTAAGAGCAACAAATTTTAACTTGACTTCTAGTTGATCATTTGGAAAATTGAATGATCTGTTGAACTGCATCCAAATCCTCACAAATACTGCAGCAAACCTACTGGAACCAGCATGAAGCCAAGATTCTCACAGAAATCAGTCAAGTTTGGTGAAAAATAAATCATGGTTTGGGGTTACATTCAGTATGGGGGCGTGCAAGAGATCTGCAGAGTGGATGGCAACATCAACAGCCTGAGGTATTAAGACATTTGTGCTGCCCATTACATTACAAACCACAGGAGAGGGCAAATTCTTCAGCAGGATAGCGCTGCTCCTCAAACTTCAGCCTCCACATTAAAGTTCCTGAAAACAAAGAAGGTCAAGATGCTCCAGGATTGGCCAGCCCAAGCACCAGATATGAACATTATTGAGCATGTCTGGGTAAGATGGAGGAGACATTGAAGATGAATCCAGAGAGTCTTGATGAACTCTGGGAGTCCTGTAAGCGCTTTCTTTGCCATTTCAGATGACTTTATTAATCAGTGATTTGAGTCATTGCAGAGATGTATGGATGCAGTCCTCCAAGCTCATGATGGAGTCAGACACAATATTCATTCTGTTTCCACTGCAGCATGACTTTATATTCTATATTGGACATCATTTCTGTTAAGTGACAAGACTTTTGTCTAAGCAAAGTCAGACCTTACTGTCCTAATTAAATCATTAATAATCAAGGCATGATGATACTTTATTGTGGTAAAATAAGTGTAATCTAGAGGCCTTTACCTTTCATATAAGCCACTTATGATACCAAATTATAAACTAAAAGTCAAGTTGTTATTTGTTGTTCCTTAAACTTGGATAGGCGACATTTGTCAGGTAGTGTACTGACATTGGCTTGAGAAAATGTCTTCTGATCCAACATCACCATGCAACAGTATTTTAAACAGATTGTTTGGTTTGCAAAAACTAATGCTTCATTTCATTGAAAGATAAAGTTATTGAATGATCAGAATTACAAATATGCACTCACTCACACACACACACACACACACACACACACACACACACACACACACACACACACACACACACACACACACAATATGTTTATATTCCACAGCAACATGAAATGAAATCACATTCTTATTATCATTACTGTTCCACAAATTATCTGGCCGTGATGCTTACAGAATACTCAACAGTAATTTTAATACAAGACAGAAAGCTGTTCCTCTAAATAAATAAAATATATTTATTTTCCCCAAATTTACAGATGTAATGCAGCCATAAATGTTTAATAAACTCGAGGGGAAAATGCAGCTCTGTTTTTTCAAGGCTGTATTAAGGTGAAGTTTAAATTCTGCCATACATTAACTCCAAGGCTTAGCTCAGGGTGTTTTATAACACCTTAACTTAAATCTGCATACTAATTATCATAATCATTCCACAAATTAGCGGCCTATAACACTCATAGAATAATTCTCAACAGTAATTTAAACACAAGTAGGAAAGTTGGCTCTATTTGTAGATTTTATAGGGGTCATAAATGTTTAATAGTTTGGATGCATATTCCGGATGTTGCTCTTTTTCTGTTTAGCCAAAATTGAAGCATAATTGCCTTTTAATTGGCTTGAAGTTTATAGTCTGTCACAGAGGAAATTGCTTGGGAGTTTTGCTGCAGTATATCCAGAAGTTTATGTTGAAAACTTTTCAGTATAAGTACTGTATATTTTTTAATACCTTATTATGTCTTTCAATTTCAAACATGTCTATTACAACTACACCAATAAACATGTTCACTAAAGACATATTTTCCCAGACAGTGATTCCTCATGTTTACATTTACAGCACTTTCTTTCCCTAAACCTTTTCCATTTTTATTACTGTTATGATACAGCACCAACATGCAATTATTCATTTTCAGCATAGTCCCTTATTTGTCAGAGGTTGCCACAGCGGAATGAACCGCCAACTGTTTTGTTTTACACAGCGGGTGCCCTTCTAGCCACAACCCAGTACTCAAATTCACACACTATGGCCAATTTAGTTAATCCGATTGACCTATAGCACATGTCTTTAGACTGCAGGGGAAACCAGAGCACCCGGAAGAAACCCACACCAACCTGGGGAGAACATGCAAACTCCACTCACAATTGCAAAATGACCCATTCGGGATGCAAACCAGCGACTTTCTTCTTGTGAGGCGACAGTGCTAACCACTGAGACACCTTGAATAAGAACTTTCATTCATTCAGTCATTCATTCATTTTCTTGTTGGCTTAGTCCCTTTATTTATCTGGGGTTGCCACAGCGGAATGAACCGCCAACTTATCCAGTACATGTTTTACGCAGTGGATGCCCTTCCAGCCACAACCCATCTCTGGGATACATCCATACACTCTCACTCACACTCATACACTATGGACAATTTAGCCTATCCAATTCACCTATAGCTCATGTCTTTGGACTGTGGGGGAAACCGGAGCGCCCAGAGGAAACCTAAATAAAAACCTATTTACATATATATTTAAATAAATTAAACAAACACTAATAATTTTAAACAAGAAAAAATATCAAATAATACAAGATGAGGAGGAAGGATTACATAATAAATTAGGGCTGCACAATATTTTGTTTTAGCCTTGATATTGCAATGTGCGAGTCCGCAATAGTCACATCGCAGGATCTGCAATGTCAAAGTGGGATTATAATTAAACCACAACACAGAACATTATTTCATTCATTGCAATGTTTAACCCTAATATAATAGTGTGAAAGATTGTTTGTGTTTCTGTGACTTGTAATTTCAAGTGAATTTAAACTATTTGGGCACAAGACATGATAAAGTTTTTCACTTAAACAAAGATTTATTGAGGTTATTTATACAGTTAAGTATTTTGATTATTATTATTATTATTTTTAAGAGTTATTTTGATTATTGAATTTCTGTAGGTACTGTTAAACCATAAACCATAAAGTGCTCTTTATTTAATTTTTAACATTGTTCTATTGTTGTTATTTTTTATTTTATAGACAAAACTATACTTTATATAATTTACTTTTGTATCTTCCACTGTAAACAATGGCTGTGAATTTAACAAAAAAAATATAACTTTGAGTTTCCTTAATAAATAAGGCAAATTGACTTTCCCTGCATGATACCTCCTTATTTATAGTACTTTGATGCACATTAGAGATTTAAGTTCAATTTAGTTTTGATATATAATGTTTATTGCATACTATAGTGCTGTGCGTAGCCATGATGCTGTTTAGTAGTTGTGTGAATGACGCAAACACCTTATTATTATGTTTCTCATCACCACTTGCTTTTGGCTGTGTTTTTGTGTGTAACAAATATAAAATGTGTAAAAAAAAATTGTGTATTAATACTATAAATTAATAATATACGGTAGATTACTGTAAAATTCCGAAATTAATTCTAAACAAAAAATATTCACTAACAGTTTCCTTATTTTGTGATTTTTATGTCTATTTACAGAAATGAGTCGCATCATCGGGCTTTGATCACTACTCTGTCAACTTTTAATGTTAAACCGCAATTTATCTTTTCTTGACATTTTACTATAAATTTGAAACGTTATACACTGTAAAAAACATCCATGATTGTATGGTCTATTTCCAGAAGCTGAGGTACCGGAAAAAAAAGTAAAATAACAGCCGTTAAATTACAGAAACTTACCATAAAATAACAGATATAAAACTACAGAAATTTACCAGAAATTAAAATTTAAGGAAATTTCTGTAATTTAATTTTCTTTATTTTACAGTATATTTCTGTCATTTAACAGCTGTTATTTTATTGTAAAATTACAGATTTTTACAGTGTATAAGAAACAATATACAGTCAGAATTAATAAACCCCCCTTTGATTTTTTTTCTTTTTTAAAATTTTCCCAAATGCTGTTTAAAAGAGCAAGGAAATTTTCACAGTATGTCTGATAATATTTTTTCTACTGGGAGAAGTCTTATTTGTTTTATTTTGGCTAGAATAAAAGCAGCTTTTAATTTTTTATTAACCATTTTAAGGTCAAAATTTTTAGCCCCTTTAAGCTATATTTTATTTCCATAGTCTACTAAACAAACTATCGTTATACAATAACTTGCATAATTACCTTAACCTGCCTAGTTAACCTAATTAACCTAGTTAAGCCTTTAAATGTCACTTTAAGCTGTATAGAAGTGTCTTGAAAAATATCCAGTCAAATATTATTTACTGTCATCAGGACAAACATAAAATAAATCAGTTATTAGAAATGAGTTATTAAAACTATTATGTTTAGAAATGTGTTGGAAAAAAAAATCTTCTCTCTGTTCAACAAAAATTGGGGAAAAATAAACAGGGGGGCTAATAATTCTGACTTCAACTGTATATAGAATTAAGCCTGTAACAAGTACTGGCAGTTTGTTACAGGCATGTTTACCATGATTTACAACACCAACCCAGACCATATCACTTTCCACTATTAAGAAGATATCAATAAAATAAACTTTTCCCAACTTTTCTACATCAAAAGTTGTTGGCGGAAAGATCAAAATCCCATCATGCAATTCAAATGCATAAAAAATACAAATCACAACATAAGAAAGTCGGTTAATTTATAAAAAATTTCTTTTAAATGTAGGTTTTCTACAAGCTTGATCTCACGAGAAAACATAACTTTTACGTCTTGTCAGAGTAAAGGCTCCTACACACTGGCACATTTTTCATTTGCGTTAATCGTCAGCATTACGAGACGTTTTTCCGCATTCAAACCCAAGCGATTTTCTCTGGCGTCAAGCAAAAGAGTTTGCAAAATCACGCGATGACGTTTGATAGTGCTACACAACTTGACTCGAACAAGCATGGATGGTTAAAGCAGCAGCTCTAGCGATGAAGAAATGATTATAGTTCACAAGAGCAATAAGCACCTCCACGTTTTTTCGCCTGGCGTTTTGTGGGTTAGTGTGCACGATCACATTAGCCCCTTTCACACATACAGACCTTTCCGGAAAATTACCGGCTATTTTCCGGAAAGAGAAGTTGTAACATTACCGGCAATTTGCCGGAATGCTGCGCTGTTTGAATGCAGAAGGAAGATTGCCGGAAAGAGCGCGTCCACGTCTAGAACGTGCTGACGTGAGACGTCTGCTTTAGCCAATCAGAGCAGTCAGACGCATTCACGTGCGCGCGGTTTATGAGAATAAAAGCCTTTGAATATTTTTCCAGACACCTTTAGCTGCTAGATGTTAGTCAGATAACGTTTTTATGTTCCTTCTTAATGCTAACTGTGTAAATAATTATCGATAAAATGTTTATCATAATCCGTTGTTTGTTTACCTTCAAGCTTTGCGTGTGCCCGTGAGCGCCCATAGCGCCAGCACACACACATATCATGAACATCTCGACATGCGAAAGTGTTTCTCTATGTTTTCATTGGAGTTGTACTCAATACTGATCCATCCGAAGAGTTTGTGATGTAGTCAAATGTTTACAAACACAAGCGCAGCCGTTTAGTGGTCATTTCTGGTTAATGATGTCAGAATTGGAATTTTCCGGCATTTGGTGTGTGGATGTGTGAATGCTCTTTTCCGGAAAAATTCCGTAACGTCCTCGCCTGTGTGAACAGCGCTTTTTTGAATCTACCGGTAAAGTCGTTCCGGAAATTTTCCGGATATTTACCGGTATCACTGTGTGAAAGGGGCTATTGACACCCTTTATTTAGTCACAAGGCATTAAACGTCGACGGAAAACCCGAGCAAAAAACGTCTTGGTTGTGCACGGGCCTAAATGGCTAATTAGGAATTAATAGACTACGATTTTTGTAAATTACACAGTCTTTAACTGTAATATGAACTGTAGTTTACTCTAGAATCGTTGTACAGTATGTTACCGTATTTTAAAGTTCAATTGCAAAAATTACTATATATTTTACAGTAAAGATTTACAGTGCAGCACCATTTATCTTGTGTATGTATTTATAGTATTGTATACGTAAATACAGTATTTTTGCTTCAATTGATTTACAGTTAGCTACTGGCGAACTGCTGTCAATAACCTACTGTAGATTCTAAAGAAATTGTTAACAATGTACGAATTCAATTGTACAAAAATTGAAGATTTTAAAAAGGAGACGTGGTACCAAAACCTACCCCTAAACCCGTCATTAAGGAATAGCAAATCGTACAAATGAGATTAAACAAACTCGTACAAATTAGCCACTAAATCAAAAAGTTACCGTATTTTAACTTTATTAAAGTGGCAGTGGGGCGAGGCAGTGGAGCAGTAGGTAGTGCTGTCGCCTCACAGCAAGAAGGTCGCTGGTTCGAACCTCGGCTCAGTTGGCGTTTCTGTGTGGAGTTTGCATGTTCTCCCTGCCTTCGCGTGGGTGTGCTCCGGTTTCCCCCACAGTCCAAAGACATGCAGTACAGGTGAATTGGGTAGACTTAAGTGTATGAGTGTGTGTGTGAATGTGTGTGTGGATGTTTCCCAGAGATGGGTTGCGGCTGGAAGGGCATCCGCTGCGTAAAAATTGCTGGATGAGTTGGCGGTTCATTCTGCTGTGGCGACCACGGATTAATAAAGAGACTAAGCCGACAAGAAAGTGAATGAGTAAATGAAGATAGCAGCTTGTTGTTGCCAGAATTTTACTGTATATTTAATAAGATTTCTGTACATGTACATAATGATGAATGTGTCCCCTATATACCGTGACCCCTGGGTATGCAAATAAAGTCCCACGTGACCCTCAATACTTCTGCTGTCAGCTCATTTCCTTCAGAGTGTAATTTCAGCAAGAATTCGGCACCAATCTGTTTATTTCTAATTTTACCGTATACATCGAATAACAATGACAGGGAGAATATTTGCCGCGCACGCAGCCCCAATAACTGGAGAAGATGAATGTGTTGCGAAGCACTTTCGTACCTGCAAGTCTGTATGTGCGTTCATTACAACGCCCCAGTTTAGCTGCCTCCTCCGTCGATGCTATCTTATTGTTACCAGGTGGCTGCAAGTGACAGGAGCGTTGAAAAACTGCTGACAATAAGCCACAGCTCAAAAGGAGGACGCCCGAGCGCGTGGTTCCTCCTCGTGAAGGCGTAGGGGGTGAAGAAACCATGTTAGGAAGGGAAAGGAATGAGATCCCTGGGGAAACGTTGCAGTGAGTTCCTGCGCTTTAGATGATGGTTCATAAACTACCATCATCCTTGAGGGGCCCGGGGAGCCCAAGCTGAAATAGTTCAGAAGTGCCGATAAACGAAAAAGTGGGAATAAGAGAGGGAGTTTGGCGTGTGGAGAGGTGAAATGGAGACTTATGGAGCATTAGCGAAGAAAATGTCCACGTTTATACTCTGTTAAAATAGTTGGGTTAAAAATACCTCAACATATAAACCAACTATGGGTTATTATAGCACATTCCCAATTATGGGTTATATAATTTAACCCAATGCATTGTTTTGTTTTTTTTGACCCAATGCATTAGTTTTTTTTCATTCTGGTATCACTATTGCTACTATTACTACCACTGCTAATTTTATCATTTTAACTGTGTAAATAAAGAACAATATTAAAAAATATTGAAAATGCTTTTTTACATTACATTTTAGTTCCAGACTCTTTTGTTAAAATAAATCAAGAATCACAAACAATGAAGAAACAAAACAAAGTACAGACAGTTGCAAACTGTGCAAGCAGAAAGTCATGAATATGGAGCTCTGTGTGCTGTCCAGCACCTGCAGCAGGCTTCACTCAGTGTCCATAGTGTACAATACTTTTTAACCACATCCAAAAGCTTCTAAAAGATGGTTTTAAATGGTAAAAACGGATATATAAACACAACACAGGGAGTTAATTTGATTAAAAAAAATAACGTTATTGCGTTATAGCTTAAATAAACGTTATCACGCAAAAACAACAGTGCGCATACAATTTAATAAAGCTTTTTTGTGTCAGTTAAAGCGGTTGACTGTTGAAATTCAAATGTTTAACCCAACTGGTTGAGTTACTAAATAAATAACCAAATAAAGGTTAAAATAACCCAACACAGCACCAAATATTTAACTCAGCTAGTTGAGTTGTTAATAAATAATCTAATGAAGGTTAAAAATAACCCAACATAGCACCAAATATGTTTGACTCAACCACTGGGTAAAATAAATAATTCAACTTTTTTTTAGAGTGCATACTGTTAACAATTTATCTACAGTAACTTACTGGCGGCAGTTCGCCAGTAACTTACTGTAAACTAATTACAGCAAAAATGCTGTATTTACATTTACAGCACCATTTGTTTGGCTTTATATGTATTGACAGTATCATATATTTACTGTAAAGCACGCAGTCATATTCACAATGTAAGTAAAATACGTATTACAGTTAAATACTGTGTAATTTACAAAGATTGTTAACAGTGTATTTTATATTTCGATAAGCTAACTGTGATTGATATTAAGAGCGTTGTCCTGTCTGCAGGCCTCAATCTAATCAAGATCTGATCTCAACATCAGCACATTCAAATGAAATATCATGTATAAAACGCAGCTGGAAGGGCATCTGCTGCGTAAAACATAAGCTGGAATAGTGGCAACCGCTGAAATAGAGACTAGGCTGAAGGAAAATGAAAGAATGAATGAATGATTTCACAGAATGGAGGATGCCCAAGTGTATTACATTTCAAAGTAAAACAGGCATAAAAAATCTCATATTTTTTATTTATTTATTTATTTAGATATTTATTAAAATTCACAAGTATATTTTTTATTTTAGCAGAAAAAAAGAGTTTTGTTTATCTATTTAATTATTTATTTATTGAATGTTACCTTGATATCATTTTCTGAAATTATTTTTTCAGCTAAGTCGCCGCTATGTATAATGTTTGTTTATTTATTTATTATTTTTTTGTTATTCTAAATACTGCTCAAGTATGTTTTTTGGGGGCAGAATGTCTACTTGAGTACTGTTGCTGACTGGGGCAGTGCGATTTGGGGAAAATATCTAATTGCGATTTTTCTGACAGATATTGCAATTGCGATTTGATTTGCGATTTAATTTTGTAGTCAAGCTTTAGCTCAATTATCTGTAAGCTGTGTCAACAATTCTGCGACAGCTCTTAAAAATGACCTGTTTTTGTTTGGTGTCTGACTTTGAAACCCAAATATTCCCAAATTGCCGATGTTCTGTTTTTCTTTAATATTAATTTGTTTATTAATGCTTCTGAAGCAGCAGACGCCATTATCCCAATTGTCCGCGTTTTCCTGTTTGTTTATTTTTTTATTGTGGACGTTCCGCATACACTGAAAAAAAATTATTCAGAGATGACTCCTTGGATTTACTAATTTTTTTTATGTAAGGTGGTTGTAAACAATTTATTTGTGTTGAATTTAAACAAACAAATTAAGTTGAACATTATTAAACTTAATTTGTTTGTTTATATTCAACACAAATAAATTGTTTGCAACAGTTCTGCATGCAACACTTTTTTCAGTGTAGTTCAGTTGTGCAATTCTGTTTGGGCAGAATGAAAGTGTGCACACTCACTTGGCTAGTAAGACTATCACACACAGATGGCAGTCAGACATTTGCTCTGGGCGGGGTAAATTAAATAATACACATATATTTCATATTGCAGCCTGTTGCGATTAGCTAATCGCAACATTTCAAATTGCGATTCGATTAATCGCACAGCTCTATTACTGACCGTGTCCATCCCTTTATGACCACAGTGTACCCATCTTCTGATGGCTAATTCCAGCAGGATAACACACCATGTCATAAAGCGCGAATCATCTCTGGTTTCTTGAATATGACAATGAGTTCACTGTACTTAAATGGCCTCCACAATTACCAGATCTCAATCCAATAGAGCACCTTTGGGATGTGGTGGAATGGGAGATTCACATCATGGATGTGCAGCCGACAAATCTGCAGCAACTGCGTGATGCTATCATGTCATTATGGAATGGCCTCCACAATTACCAGATCTCAATCCAATAGAGCACCTTTGGGATGTGGTGGAATGGGAGATTCACATCATGGATGTGCAGCCGACAAATCTGCAGCAACTGCGTGATGCTATCATGTCATTATGGACCAAAATCTCTGAGGAATTTTTCCAGCACCTTGTTGAATCTATGTCACAAAGGATTAAGGCAAATCTGAAGGCAAAAAGGGTAGTATGGTGTACCTAATAAAGTGGCCGGTAATTATATACTGTAACAATAGTAATGATGCTGCACAGCCCTAGTTCATAACTCCCAATAAATAAATAAAAAATGTTTCTTTAAGGAAAGTTTGGTGAGCAGAGGTAAAATAGAGACTTATGGGGATGAAGCATCCTCAGAGGAGGTCTCGTATGAAAGATCTCCTGTGGCCACTGTCATTCACACTGAGAGGGTTTGTATGCGTCGTACTAAACAGCTGTGGAAAATGAGCACTCATTGATTTCATGCATATGGCACCCACGCACACACACACACACTTAAGACTTCCACTACAACACAGCCATCCTAGCGTAACAAAGCCACAGGGAATATAAGAATTCTTTTTTCCGTTCTAATTTAAGCACATCTCTCATTTAATGCTGTGTATTACACACGATTGCACGCATCAACTGATTATCTCTGCATCACAACACTAGGAAACAGAGAAGAGTTATTTGATCTACTATGAAATGGCATTCCCTTGAGCACAGATGTGACAAAGAACATCCAGCAACATGAGAGTTTACAGTGTAATACACCAAAAACAAGGCTGCAGATGGACTGCAAGCGTGTCTGGTGCACATGCCCAATTCCTGCAGGCTTGTATGTGTGAATATCATATTTTAGGAAAGGCACTGGAACTGTTTATTACTGTACTGCCTCCTATAATTGAGATTAATGCAGTTCGGCGAGCACAACATGGAAAGACGCCAACATTATAATCTGATCCTCTGCACCAGGTGTTGAGTTTTCAGGAGCTGTTTAATAGGAAAGCGTCTGGTTTGGAGTACAACTACAATGTGACGTGGCCTTAACCTACTTGCAACAAATAAAAATAGATTTCTTTTCTAGTTGAATTAGTTGGTTATGTAGACAGATTTACTGCAAATCCCCAAAGGACAAGCATCTGTTTCCTACTTTTTTTTTTCTTCTTCTGCCTGGCACAATTGTGCCATCTAGTGACACTGTTGAAGATAAAATACTAAATGGACGGATGTGGTCAGTCTCAGAAAGGCAGTCTGACACCATGTGAGAGTGAGACTTTGCCATGTCAAAGAAAATTCACAACTAGATCTATTATATATATATATATATATATATATATATATATATATATATATATATATATATATATATATATATATATATATATATATAGAGAGAGAGAGAGAGAGAGAGAGAGAGAGAGAGAGAGAGAGAGAGAGAGAGAGAGAGAGAGAGAGGGAGAGAGAGAGAGATTTTTGAAGGTTCAAGCGTCTAAGTTTTGTTAATTTGTATAATCCTGTTGAATGGAGGACAAAACCTGCTACAACAATAAAATAAATAAATAAATAAATAAATAAAAATGCAAATAGATAAATAAATGTGCAAATAAATTCACAAATTCATGCATAAATAAAACCATGAATAAATATGCAAATAAATACATATAAAAATACATACATTCCTGCATGAATAAATATTTTAAAAATTAATAGAGCGGGCAAGTAAATGCCATCATTGGTCGATCTTTTTGCAGGTATCGGCCTCCATAATCTTTTTTTTTTAAACAAATCAGATTTATTAATTATATTCATTAAAATAATAGTTGGTTCCTAAACATCTTTAACAAATAACTTGATGCATTTTTTTTTATTTCTCTATGTTTTTCTTTTTTTTTTTTTACATTTTTACGTAATATTTTTCCCTTACATATACATTTGTAGACCATTATCATTAGTTTTTTCATTAGATTAGCTCCATGTTTAACAAAGAACTGTCTAATTTAATGTATATGAACAAATATAATATTATTTTAACTGTTGTATGTATGTGTGTGGGTGTGTGATAGATAGATAGATAGATAGATAGATAGATAGATAGATAGATAGATAGATAGATAGATAGATAGATAGATAGATAGATAGATAGATAGATAGATAGAATATTTACATGATATTCTAAATTCTACTTAAAAAAATACCATGGTATACATTATATATGTCGAAAAAAGCATACCTTAACATCAGTTGTCTATTAAGCCTCAATTGGTCCATCAGTTATTTCATTTAAAACATGTAAGAAGACTCATAAAACCTTCAAAGTGTATGCTACTATCTGATAAGGCAACAATAATATATAAATGTATATAAACACAACGACTCTTCAGACTCTTATTTGAGTTCATTTGAACTATTCTGGTAGGCCATGCTATTTGTTTGAAAAACCTACAACATATATTTAGAAAATACTTCGAAAATATTGTACTTATATCAAATACTTAAATGATTTGCACCTTTTATGCTGGGTTTCAAGAGGATTTGGATGCATGGCGTTCGGGTATTGTTTCTCACGGTCAGTCAGCATACTTGAAAACACGAGCAATCGTGTATCTCTTGATATAAGGGACTCCCACTTCGGAGGGTTCTGCGCAGGTTTTGCGCAGAGCGGATGCGCACGAACACACTTCAGCCGTCTTATTATCTCAGAGGAGCCGTGAAAACATTATTGTGTTCATCTGTGTCGAGCGAATTCTGGCGTTACCGATCATTTCACATCAATAAACGAACAATGATCGATCATCCGGTGACTAGCAGATGAGCCAGATCTAACCGTCGCTTAAAAAAGGCGAAAATTCGGCTACATTGTCAGGTGAGTAAACTGAAAGACATTGGGAGAAGACGCAGCAAAATCGCCAAAAATATAAATATATATTCAAGTAAGCCGAATGATGATGAAGATATGCCATTTTACATGTTTGTGTTGTATATTTCGACAACATTGAAGTGTCGAGGGTTTGTTTTTTAATGTGAAAAAGGCTGTTCTTGCTGTGTTTTGGTCAGGGTGTTGTCCTGTCTACAGGCCTCAATCTGATCTATCAAATATCAGATCTCAACATCAGCACATTCAAAACCTCAGAAATATCACGTTTGAAAGTGTTTGTAGAGATATCATTGGTTAATGTACTAGTTAAATGTGTACATAGGTCGATTTTTGTGTTTTCTGTTGAGTTGTTGAGGGATTTGGGCCTGTAATGCAATTTAAAAGAACGCTCATCCCATTTCTGCTAACCTACATAAAACCAATATTGTGTTTTATTGATGCAATATAACATAACGGATCTATCGTTACTGTTAACAGTGTCGTTTTCAATATGTCTATTTTGTTGTCAATATAACCATTTGCTGTATGAGTATTATTACATATTTTAAATTATATTGTTCTCAACCAATCAGCCTAAGTTAGCCTTTGTTACTTTTGTTTACACGTTTTATGTCTAACGTTAGTAGTGTAGTGTTTGTATTTGACATAATTATTTTTATAATACAAAATAAGTTAATGGATGGTATTACTATTATATATATATATATATATATATATATATATATATATATATATATATATATATATATATATTTATATATATATATATATATATATACACTTATATCGTTTGAGCATCGATATTATTTTTTTTATACAATAAAATTATAATCGGTTTAATAATTTGTTATCTATATGATACAATTTTTTTTTACACTTGATTTTTTTTTTTTATTTCTGTACTTGCATACTGCTAGACTCCCCGGAAAGCCATAAAGAACTGTTTATTTATTTTTACTCATAACTTATTATAATTTTTGCAGATGTACTGCATAAAAAAAATACTTCACAGTTGATCTAGATGAAAAGGGCTTTTAAAATCATTAACTTTTATTAATATTACAATTTATATTATGGCACAACATAACATTACAATGTCAGATTTTTTCAATATTGTGCAGCCCATATATATATATATATATATATATATATATATATATATATATATATATATATATATATATATATATATATATATATATATATACATACATACATACATACATACATACATACACACACACACACACACACACACACACACACACACACACACACACACACACACACACACACACATATATATATATATATATATATATATATATATATATATGTGTGTGTGTATATATGTATGTGTGTGTGTGTATATATATATATATATATATATATATATATATATATATATATATATATATATATATATATATATATATATACACATTTAAGTGTTAAATACAAAACTATTGTAAGGCTATTATTGTTCTACCACTTTAAATCAAGCTCATTGTAGACTGAATCTACTGACTTTAATTTTTACTTTCGCAATGTGTTTATTTACAATAGTCACATCGCAGGATTAGATTATTTATTAAAGGTTAAAATTAATACATTTTATTCTTTTTTTGTTTTTTATTATTTATACAATAACTTTTTTTTTTATACCCTTGATTGTTTTTGTACTTGAATACTGTTAGACTGTTCGGAAAACCACAGAGCACTGTTTATTTATTTTTGCTTGTAATTTATTATAATTTTTGGAGATGCACTGCATAGAAAAAGACTCCCCAGATGATCTAGATGAAAAATAAAGCTATTTAAATTATCTGGTGAAGTTTTAATTTATATCGTATATGTTTATTATGGCAAAACAAAATATTGCAATGTCAGATTTTTACAATATCTTGCAGCCCTTATATATTTATATAGAAATATAATTGACATTTTTAGATTTTATTATTAATATTTACAACATGTTTATGTTGTATGATGGAAAAAACATTTACATATAAATGTTAAATATGAAACGATTGTATAACTATTATTGTTCTGTCACTTTAAACTTAGCTCATTGTAGACGGTTTATTTATTTTTCCTATTCACAATGTCTATCTGCAGTAGTCCCATCGCAGGATTCTTTTATTCATTGAAGATTAAAATTGATTCATTTTATTATATTTTAAAAATTATTTGTACAATGATAACCTTTTTTATTATTATTTTAAATTTTTTACACATGATTGTTCACTTCCCAGTCAATCTAGATTTAAATAGAGCTATTATTATTATTATTATTCTGCCATTATACTGACAAATTATACTGACTTTATATATTTTTTGCTATTTTTGCACAGGATTTTGTTAAGAAATTATTTTGCGATTTGAAAAACCACACATACAGTAAATAAAAGGTTAATAATCAAATTAAAGCTTCAGCAGGTCTCTCATATAATACATTCAATAATGGACAAAGTATTACTTTACAAATTGTATTGTACATACATTATCTAAAAAATAGCATTTTATTAAATAATAATATTACTGTAATTAGTGTAAAAACTGAACATATATATATATATATATATATATATATATATAAATTTTTATTTATTTATTTATTTTTTTACACGCATTAACTTGTAAAAAAGTTAATAGAATGAATGATGGGCTCAAAAATCTGTGGATTTCTGCGGCTGTGTATTTTGTGTGGGCTAGTTATCAGTATTGATTATACAACATAACTGATTTTATTTTATTTTTTTAACAAACACAAAACATTTTAGTATTTCTTTTATCGGTTTGTTTCAATGGTTCTTTCCCCCCTCTTGTTCATAAACCCGACCTAAAATGAATGTCTGATATTGTAGCATATTCAGTTCTAGCATCATAAAATGTCCCGTAAATGGTTTGCCTGTAAAGGATTTGGGTCATGATATATTTAGATCATTTCTGCGTCTGATTTGGGCCAGATGCTATTAAGAGCACGTTACATGATTTGTGCGATCAAGCCAGACGGATGTATTAGAGACAACTTTACAGATCTGTGACAGACTGTCAAGATTGCGAAGTAGTTGGTTTCTCTCATCCATTGTGTTTCTGGTTTCACTTTTAAAGAGATAGTTCACCCAAAACTGAACATTTACTCATCCTCAAACCTTGATGAGTTTCTTCTGTTGGACACTAATATGAGATTTTGAGTAAAGCTGAAAACCTGTAACCATTGACTTCTATTGTAGGAAATACCATGCAAGTCAATGGTTACAGGTTTGCAACATTTTTCAGAGTATCTTCTTTTGTGTTCAACAGGAGAAAGCAAGTCAAACAGATTTGGATTAAGGGAAGGGTGAGTAAATGATCAGTTTTTGTGCCTTTTAATCTGCTTTCAAATATTAACAGATGTTTTTTTTTTGGTGTGTAGCGCAGGCTTTATTTACATGTATTGCATAAATAGTACCCTTGCTTGTTAAAGTGGAGTACTTATAAGATGAGTAGTTAAAAATGCAAGAGCTTTAATCGCCACAATGAACAAAGAACTCAAGCTGCTGCTGTTTGCTCGTGACTTTAGCCGACTTAGGCAATGTAGTTTGTAAACAGTGTCCCGTTTGTTACATTGCTGACAGCAGTGTGTAGGCAGATTCTGATTCTCTGCATTATTACAAAAATCTCATATCCGATATGAGTCTACTGTATAGACTTGTATACTGATTAGTGTTGTAATGATATGAGCTTTTTCATAGTTGATAATTGTCTATATTCATTCTTTTATATCACATTTTACCTGTTTTTATGTTGTTGTTTTTTACTCATTTTTATTATTCGTTTTTATTTTTATTTGACTTGTTTCTTTTATTTTTGTTTATGTAAAGCACTTTGAATTGCCAATGTGTATGAAATGTGCTATATAAATAAACTTGCCTTGCTTATATATTTACACAGTTTAAGTAACAATTATTAAAAAGTAAAAAGGTAAAAAGTGGCTTTTTTAAAGGAATTAAAGGTTTTAATGAGCCCTATAAATGTATTGTGAAAAATGTAGTAAAATAATTAATTTTCTTTATGATTTCTGTGTTTGTTTATTTATTTATTTATGTATTTATTAAGATATGTTTTAATGTATATTTTTAAATGGTTAAATGTTTTTAATTGTATGATAATCATATACATTCAAACCATTTACGGTGACACTTAAATATATATTAAGGCTGCACAATATATCGTTTCAGCAGCAATTTTTGCAATGTGATCATTGGCAATGCAATGTTGAGTCTGGATTATTATTAAATATTTTGCAAGCATTTTTTTTTCCAGGCTTGTGACTATGTGAGGGTTTTAAAAGCATTCAGGCAAGAGAAATTGTACCATTTGTACCTCTGACAAACTAGCAGTGATTAATGTTATTGAATAATTTATAAAAAGAAGACTATGCAGTATTATTTTATTTTTGATTACTTAATTACTGTATACCTGAATACAGTTCGACACCTTGGAAAACAATAAACAATGGTTTATTAAATAAATACAATGGTTTATTAAATAAATACAAATCTTATTTTTTTTTTCTTTATTGAATTTATGTTTGTAGATTTTTAAGTTTATTATTTTTATTTTTTTTACAGAATCATTCCAGTCAATCCAAAATAATTATTTAACTCATCTAAGTTAAATATTCATATTGCAATATATATTTCAGAATAAAAAACACAATGTTATATATTTTTTTCAGTATCATGCAGCCCTAATATATAATAATAATAATGATAATAATAATAATAATTAATTAATTATTTTAATTATTAATTAAATAAACATAAAAAATAGAACATATTGACCACATGGAAATAAGTTTATTTTAATCCTTTTTCAAGTATTTTATTAAAAATTGCTAAATAAATTAAATTTAAAGATCAGAATCGTATCCATTTCAGTGTTTCCTCAGGGATTTTTTTTCCAGCTGTGGCGGTAGACACGACGAGAAGTCGTGGGCGCAGTATTCAGTTGAGATCGCATTAATGTAATAGCTTACGAGCATGTTAATCTCTGCTTGAGCACCGATTTCCTCTGTTCGTGCACAAAACTTCTTGCGCGCCCTCACATATACGCTGCTCAAGTGCAGATTTTCTTGCGCGGCCTCAAATAAACGCAGCTGAAGTGTAATTTAGTGTGTTTATGTTCCGAGTATGTCTCCAACATTTATTAGATTTTCTAGGAATATTTATGAATGTCTCCAATAGACTTGCGGAGCAGACCGCGGCATTAATTCATCCTGAAGTAAAGTGAAACAGCTATAAACTCCAGCAAGATAAAGTCATTATATGCAGAGCCACAGACCTTTGTCTATAAATAAAGTATTATTATGTGAAGTTTTTAAACTAATTTCGAGAGGAGCACATGATATAATTGACAGCAGCTGGCCACCTATCTACACTCATTAGTTAGCCAATCAGATCTATCCTAACCCACTATAAGTAGCCTAGCTAGACATTACTCCCTTATCTTCGTTTTCCGAAGAAACCCCCCATCCACCCCTTTCTCCTCCTTTTCTCCTTTACAAAAAGGGGAGCTCTCGAGAACCACCTGATCTCGTACTCCCCTCACATGCTCTATGGACCTGGCGGGAGCCCTGGGCTCAACTATCTCCGAGCTCAGGGTTCTCTCCCGGGACAGCATGCCAAACCTGCTTACAGCTGTCAAGCAATATCTAAGTGTGAACTCTTGAAGGAAGCCGTGTTCATCATAACTGAAAGCTACGCCATGTTTGCTGGCCTCACGCATCACCCACCTGTCAGTCAGTCAGTCAGCACGTCACCTTGAAGGGTTAAACTGAACGCACAGCACTACTATGGTCACAGAAATGTTTGCGCTGTTATTATTCACTTACCTTTTAATAACTTTTCGTTGGGATTTTAACCCACTATTTAAAAAACGATCGAAAATTTTGAGTAAGAAGCTGTAATGTAGCTGTGGCGGGATGAATTTTGGTGTGAAGAATAAATGTAGCGGAAACCATGCATTTAGCTGAGACTCATTTATGTTGTCAAGTGTAAATGGAATCGTTTTCACAAATCAGATCAGAGAAATCACATTAAGTGACAAGGTGTAAACAGGCACCAAATATATAGCATCACCACGAACAATGTAGTTTATTTTTTGATGCTAAAAACTAGAGCGTAATATGAAACTATATATATTTTATTAGTTTTATTAGTATTTTTAAAATTTATTTTGTTTTGTCAATTTGATATAGATAATTGTCATAATGCACAACCCTACCCTTCATCTTTTCCTGATTTACATTGTTGTTGTTTTTTTTTTAATGTTTTTACAGTATGGCTAGCTGCGGTGAGGTCAACCTAACCGTGGACTCCTTGACTTCGGGCAAGAAGGTAAGTGGAGAGGCCGTACCTGAGGGAAGTGGGTCACCTTCATCTCCTTCTCTGCCCGTCCCGGAGTGTCCAATCTGCCTGCAGAGCTGCGTCCACCCTGTCCGCCTGCCGTGCCGCCACATTTTCTGTTTCCTCTGCGTAAAAGGAGCTTCCTGGCACAGTAAACGATGCGCCCTGTGTAGACGCGAAGTCCCTGAAGACTTCCTAGAGCGTCCGACTTTGCTCTCGCCTGAAGAGCTGAAAGCCTCTGCGACCGGTGGATGCGGGACGGGGAGCAGCGGTCATGCTTGGTACTACGAGGGGCGTAACGGATGGTGGCAGTACGACGAGCGGACTAGCCGAGAGCTGGAAGATGCGTTCAGCAAAGGCAAGAAGAGCGCCGAGATGCTAATTGCCGGATTCTTGTACGTAGCCGACTTGGAAAACATGGTGCAGTACAGGAGGAACGAACACGGGAGGAGGAGGAGGATGAAGAGAGATGTTGTGGACATCCCTAAAAAAGGCGTGGCGGGATTAAGACTCGATCCAGATCCTAATTCGTCAGCCGGAGCAGTTCCGGCGCCAGCGGTTGTGAACGTTAGTGTTGACGGAGCCGCGGCCGAGCGGGAGAGTTCGGCTGATGGAGCAGACACTGGGGTCAGCGGAGGACGTCCGCAAGGCACTTTTGTTCCCGCTCCAATAAGGCCGCCAACTATTTTGGGCGGCCACTTAACCAGTCCTGCATCCTCCAGTGACATTCAGCTCGTACAAACTCTCGCCCAACTCAACATCAGCCCCAATGAGCAAGAACCAGAAGAGGAAGACGCAGAGGACGAAGACGACTCAGCTGCTCCAGACGCCTCCGGATATGATTCTGAATCTGGAACCAGTGATGATGATGAGCAAGTTGAGGATGAAGATGAAGATGAGCACACAGATGGGTCGCAGGGTAGGCATAGACTGCAGCAGTTGGACAGACCGCCCCCTGGTGGAGGGCCGGCGAACAGCGGAGATCGGTCTGGGTGCCCTGATGGTCAGTGCACCGTTACGAAGGTCTGACCCGCAGCACAAATAAAGGACTCCTACCCAACTACCACAAGCGCTGGGTATTTCTGAAATGCAAAAAAAAGATACCATTTAAAATCAGAGAAAGACGGTCTTGAATGAGGGCGGATGGTTTTAGTGTAAGAATAGTGCTCGACTTTCGCTTTCAGTCTTAGAGGACTGCACCAGGGCTGTACTCTTTAATGGAAGATACAGGCAAAACTACAATAAAGCTTGCTTTTTTTTAATCATAACTTAGAGCAGTGTTTCTTAGCCACCTTCCTGGAGGATCACCAGCACTGCATGTTTTGGATGTCTCTTTTGTCTGTCAGACCCATTACAACATGCGTCTCAAACTCAATTCCTGGAGGGCCACAGCTCTGCCCAGTTTTGCTTTAAACACAGCTGATCCAACTAATAAAGATGTTCATGACTCTTTTGAGCACCTCGGTTGTTTGGATCAGCTGTGTTTAATCAGGATTGGAGCAAAACTGTGCAGAGCTGCAAAACTGTGCAGGAATTGAGTTTGAGACCTAAGCATTACAGGTCTTTCAGTCTCTGCTAATGAGCTGATGATCTCAATCGGGTGTGTTTGGTTAGGGAGATATGAAAAATGTGCAAAGCTGGTAATCTTCCAGGAACATGGTTGAGAAACACTGACTTAGAATGATGTGAATCAGTCCGACCATTACATTTTGATTGAAATTTATTTTAAAGTAACATAAATCACACATTTCTGTGTGAACTTTAAATAGAGAGTTCACCCAAAACAGAAAATCCTGTCATCAATTACTCATCCTTCACAAAACCAGAAGTTTTTAGTGTTTTTTTTTTTTCTGTTGAATGCTAAAAATATATATTTTGTAGAATGCTGAAAACCTGTAACCATTGACATCCACTGTTGGAAAAACAAATTCTATGGAAGTCCATAGTTACAGGTTTCCAAAATATCCTCTTTTGTGCAAGATGTATTAAAGAACAAACAAAAAAAGAACAACCTCAAACTGTTTAGCATTTTCATAACAGTTAAGCAAATTATTAAGTTCACACTTCACTGAAATTCTCATCCTAATCCAGTAGTCTCAAACTCAATTCCTGGAGGACCACCAGCACTGCATGTTTGGATGTCTGTTTTGTCTGTCACTCCCATTACAACATGGGTCTCAAACTCAATTCCTGGAGGGCCACAGCTCTGCACAGTTTTGCTTTAAACACAGCTGATCCAACTAATAAAGATGTTCATGACTCTTTTGAGCACCTCGGTTGTTTGGATCAGCTGTGTTTGATCAGGATTGGAGCAAAACTGTGCAGAGCTGCAAAACTGTGCAGGAATTGAGTTTGAGACCTATGCATTACAGGTCTTACATTCCCTGCTAATGAGCTGATGATCTCAATCGGGTGTGTTTGGTTAGGGAGATATGAAAAATGTGCAAAGCTGGTAATCTTCCAGGAACATGGTTGAGAAACACTGACTTAGAAATGATGTGAATCAGTCCGACCATTACATGTTGATTTGAATTTATTTTAAAGTAACATAAATCACACATTTCTGTGTGAACTTTAAATAGAGAGTTCACCCAAAACAGAAAATCCTGTCATCAATTACTCATCCTACACAAAACCAGAAGTTTTTATTGTTTTTTTTTTCTGTTGAATGCTAAAAAATATATTTTGTAGAACGCTGAAAACCTGTAACCATTGACATCCACAGTTGGAAAAACAAATTCTATGGAAGTCAATAGTTACAGGTTTCCAGCATTCTACAAAATATCCTCTTTTGTGCAAGATGTATTGAAGAACAAAAAAAAAAAAAAGAACAACCTCAAACTGATTGGGAACAATTGGTGGATGAGTAAATTATGACTGAATTATCATTTTTAGGTGTACTATCCCTTTAAGAGTTCAGCATTTTCATAACAGTTAAGCACATTATTAAGTTCCCACTTCACTGAAATTCTCATCCTAATCCAGTAGTCTCAAACTCAATTCCTGGAGGACCACCAGCACTGCATGTTTGGATTTCTGTTTTGTCTTTCACTCCCATTACAACATGGGTCTCAAACTCAATTCCTGGAGAGCCGCAGCTCTGCACAGTTTTGCTCCAACCCTGATCAAACACGGCTAATTCAAGTAATAAAGGTGTTAATAGCTCTGAGCATCTCGATTATTTGGATCAGCTGTGTTAGGGTTGGAGCTAAACTGCAGAGCTGCGGCCCTCCAGGAATTGAGTTTGAGACCTAAGCATTACAGGTTTTTCAGTCTCTGCTAATGAGCTGGGGATCTCAATCAGGTGTGTTTGGTTAGGGATATATGGGAAATGTGCAAAATTGGTGGTCCTCCAGAAACATGGTTGAGAAACACTGACTTAGAATGATGTGAATCAGTCCGGCCATTACATTTTGATTTGAATTTATTTTAAAGTTAAGTACCATAAATCACACATTTCTGTGTGAACATTAAATGGAGAGTTCACCCAAAACTGAAAATCTTGTCATCAAATACTTATTCAGAAGTTTTAAGTTGTTTTTTTTCCTGTTGAATGCTGAAAAAGATAATTTGAAGAATGCTGAAAACCTGTAACCATTGACATCCACATTTAGAAAAACAAATACTATGGAAGTCCATGGTTACAGGTTTCCAGCATTCTACAAAATATCCTCTTTTGTGCAAGATGTATTGAAGAACAAACGGAACAAACAAACAAAAAAATCAACAACCTCAAACGGATTTGGAACAATTGGAAAATGAGTAAATTATGACTAAATTATCATTTTTAGGTGCACTATCCCTTTAAAAGTTCAGCATTTTCATAAAAGTTAAGCACACTATTAAGTTCACACTTCACTGAAATTCTCATTATCCTAATCCAGTTGTCTCCAGTTGATGGCAACTCTGCATAGTTAAGCTCCAACCACCTCCAACTCACACCTGCTTAATAGTCTCTTGTGGTTTTAGATCAGCAGTGTTTGATAGGGTTGGAGCAAAACTGCAGAGCTGCAGCCCTCCAGGAATCCAGTTTGAAACCTATGTCCTAATCTGTTCATTAGTCATTATTTTCAATGCTGGATTTCTTTCTGTTCATATAACTGTAATGCATACACTTTGTTCGTAAAAAAATAGTATTTATTTTTGTTCTTAATTTTTAAATGTGCTTAATTATGCGTAATTTCACAATGGAGAAAATCGTAACTATCCTAAATGCAGGTTTCATTTCATATTTGTGTATAATACATAATTTCTACTGGTTTCGTGGAGAAATATGAACACTTTCTCAACAAGTTTTCATTTTCGCAGCATTGCTCATGACCATTATCCAGTGGTTATGAGGTCATAAGAACATCACGCGTTGGTTTTCACCCTAATGATTCTTCAAGGGCTTTAGAAAATGACTAACTACATTTTTTCGGACGATAAAATAAAATAAAATGACTTTTTTGTGACATCACTTTCAAGTTTAATAGTTTAAAATTGCACAGTTCCGCTGTAAATCGAAATTTGCTGGCTTTTTAATTCATCAGTCAGCACATTAATGCAAATGTCGGAACATTTTGTTATGCGCCACCTAGTGTGCAGGCTTTTAATCTGCAGCAAGTGACAAGTTTTGGGAAAAGAGCAAGCATTAGATGCAATACCAGCATAATTCCAAACGCAAAATCTAACAAGAAATAAGTTTATTGTAGTTTTGCCAAGGACTCTTTAACATGCTCTAGTCATAAGAAAACCTTCAGTCATCTTGCATTTAATACTTTATAGTGTTTCATAATGTGAGGTTTAAAACTCTTTAACTGCGTGTGAGTGTTTATTTTTAGCGACTTGTCTTCATTCGTCTGTCTCATCTTGGTGTGCTTTATCTGTTTCATGGATTTGCATGTGTTGCTGTGAGGAGCCCTGGACTACAATGCATTGAACTCTGGGAAAGACAAGCTTTATCAGCTGGTGTAATTTGTAGTTGTAAGTAGTCCTCAGACTGCAGCACACTAATCGAGTGAGTGGATTTCAGCCGTAGGCATCCGAAGTTTTTTGCAATTTTTAATGTTATTATTTTCAACCTGATTGTCACCTCCATTTGTTCAGGTCATTTGTTCTCAACAAAAAGCGAAATGAAAACTAAAATCAAATATAAATTCTTTTTTTTTTTTTTTTTTTTTTGGTGTGATTTTTTTTGTTTGTTTTAACTGTGATGTTTTGTTACTGGGTTTATCTGAGAAATAAAGTGTTGTCTGTTTCCTGTCTGAGATTAAACTGTTCTGCTGAATATTTCTTATTTGTATATCAAGGTTTACTTTAAAGGGCACCTATATTATCCAAGAGAGTGTGTTTGACAGAGTGCGCGCTAGTGATGGGAAGTTCGGATCATTTTACTGACTCGGATCTTTGAGTCTCGTTCATCAAGATGAACGAATCTTTTTTTCGAGTCATTTCGTTCATTTGGTTCAATTTGCCAAAATATTATTAAAATGTCACGAGTTGCTTCAAAACACATCTACAACAAGCCCAAAAGGTTGATCACACGACAAATAAATCATAAATAGAATATAAGAAGGAGAAAATAATAATTCAGTGTTTACCTGCTCTTTTGTCTATGAAGGCATTTGTCTCTTTGCTCAGGTCACCTCTTCATGTCTTCAAATGTCAGGGGTTCATTCACGTTACACTGACAGTCACATATAATCTTAATCAATTCACAGTCTAAGCCGATAGGAGCCATGATCGTTTGTTCATCACGTGACAAAATGACTCAAACCGGAGGACTCGAGAGATGAAAGGTTCAATTCTTTTTCCGGCTCTAAACGCATATGATTGGCCCGTGAGGAATGAATGACTCAGACTCGATAGAGAACTCGAGAGATAAACGGTTCGATTCTTTTTCCGGCTCTAAACGCATATGATTGGCTCGTGATGAACGAGTGACTCAGACTCGATAGAAGACTCGGAGAGGTGAGCGGATCAATTCTTTTTCCGGCTCTAAACGCGTATGATTGCCCCGTGATGAACGAGTGACTCAGACCCGATTGAGGACTCGAGAGGTGAGCGGATCAATTCTTTTTCCAGCTCTAAACACATGATTGGTAGTGGTGGGCAAAGTGAGGCTTCATGAAACACTGAAACAGTCGAAGCAAATGTGTCGAAGCTTCAAAACGTTTCGAAACACCACTCTACAGTGACACCTAGTGGTCATTTTTTTATGTATTGCACTGAAACAGCTGCAGCACATAGCAGTTGAGCAAATTGAGGTATTAAACCCTACTTTGTTGGTGTAAATTTCAATCAATGTAGCGGAGCGGTTAAAGTCTCTGACTAGCATTTGGGGATAGTGGGTTCGAAGCCAGGCAATAACAGCTATTTTGAAATGCTTTAATACCAGTTGTTAATGCTTTGCTCTTGAATCGTTTTGTTTCAACATTTGTCTGATATCCGAATAAACCATTTGTTAATAAATATGTCTTGTTTTGGTCTTAAAACAGGGTTGTTGCTAGATCAGAAACTGTGGCCTGAAGATATCAAGAATTATTTATATTATTCATAAAATTTCCCATTTATTGTATTTTATTAATGTCTACCCAAACCCTAAACCAAACTATCACAGTACTGTAAAAATAATTATTATTGTTTTACAGTGTTACAAAAATGATGCTAAATTGATGGCGTAACTGCAGCTGTATCATATTTAGGCTATACAACTACAGAAACATGATAAAAACTCATAAAACCATGATTTTGGAGTATTTGTAGAAGTCAGGATTCGAACCCAAAAAGTCAATTAATGAACAGCAACATCGTGCACATGCACAGTCCACTAAGCCATATGAAATGAGATTTTTCCTGACCTTGGCAGCCAAATGGAGATTCGCCAGGTCTCGAAACGCTTCTGAGGTGATCAATGTTTTGAATCGCTTTAGTCACGTGACCAAGTGTTTCGAAACACTTTAGTCACGTGACTTGGGTGCTTCGGATCATGCTTCGGTGCAGTAATTCGAAACACTTGCGCTTCGGGATCTCGACACTGTGTCGAAACGTCAGTTTCACGTCAGCCATCCCTAGTGATTGGCTTCTGCCAATGTGATGAAGATTTTAAATTAACGATACTACCTGCACAAATGTGCATACGCGCGGATGAACGAATCACTCCCTGAGAGGACTCGTGGTTCCCGAGTCATATTGAAGATTCGTTCAAAATAAACGAATCGTTCATGAACGACCCATTACTAGTGCATGCGACGTGTCTGAAGAGCGAGGAGGGATCCGGTGGGGAGGAGTGAGAAGGACCACTTTATTTGAGGACCAGGGAGGGAGACGTGCGATTTCCAGGAGATTATCACTCGTTTGTGGGCATCTGGGAGTCTCACGGAACTTCCAGGAGACTTGGGATGTTTGTATCTGAGTACAGTGTTGCTGTTTTTGTGGCTTTAAATGAGCTGCTTCTCCCTGCCCACCGCTCCCATGTGCGTGTCTGCTTCTTATGCAATATATTAGATAAACAGCAGTCAGTGATAGAGGCAGACATAGATTAAAGCTGAAGGTCTTTGCCCGAACCTGACGGGAGCCAGCAAGTTCGGGCTTAATTTCTATTATTTGAGACTAGGCCAGGCTTGGGCTTGCGCGGTAAATGTACAGTCATGTGATGCATTTCGATTAGCATGAGAAAGTAGTCAAATCGTTTGTTACAACATCAAAACTCATCCCTGCAAAGGTGAAACAAATGATGACGGAGAAGTCAAAAGGAGCTAAATTTACGGAATGGGAAAATGGACAGCAAGCTGACAGGGAGGATGACGAGGTCACTCGCTACATTGAAACCGCTGTGATGAAAAATAAAATGGATGTTGTTGGCTGGTGGAAGATGAACAAACAATCCTACCCAAAATTTGCAAAATCAGCCAGATCAGTAATATGCATCCTGGCCAGCAGCAGTGAAAGGTTATTCAGTGCTGCGGGACGCACCATCAGTGTTCAGCACCGCATTAAAGCCATCTACAGTGGATTCAATAATGTTCCTCTACAAAAACACGTAGCCTACCCTTGACGAGTAAAGGATTTTCAAATTATAGCTTAATATTAATTAAATCATAAATGCATAATGTAGTCAGAGTATATAGGTTAATATTGGTATAATTCTTTTAATATTCAGCTTCACCGTCGCTTTAAGGCCAGATTGTGAGGAGAAGTGGCGAAACCAATATCTCAGAGCCTTTATCTTAGGGTGATTTCATATATGTAGTTCGCTTCATTTGGTCCGGACCAAGCGCATTAAATGATACATTGTTGCATCTTCTGCCGTCTTTAGGTCGTTTTCACACCACACTGCTGGCTTTGGTCTGAACCAGTTGAAACGAACCAAACTGCAGTCATCTGACAAAATCCACATCTCTCATTGGCCAGATGTTGTTGAACATATTTCCTAAACTGCATATTAATTGGTCAGAATTCACGTGAGGGACGACTGCGCTGACTGATTATATGCCTGCTTTAGACAAACTATACATTACGAAAATGAAGCGCGGCTGGAAAACAGTGTTTAATGCATCGCTCGTCACTTCAAGAGGAGACGTGAATTAATTTAGCTAAACTGCAACATGGTCATCTTGCGGAAATATTACCAACAATCCATCAGGTAATGTTTTCCCCTCTCTCTCTCTGTTAGTAAAGTGCTGTCAACAAATATTTTTCCTCCATATCCCATAATGCACAGCGCATCGGCGTACGGCAGCTGAATTTGTCCAAATCGCGCAGTACTTTTTGCGGTTGGACCTGTTTTAGTACGGATCATATTCTCACCACAAACGAACCGCTCCAGGGTTCATTTGAAAGCGTACCGAGACCACCTCTTCAAGCAGGTCTCGGTAGACTTATTTGGTCCGCTTTTGGTGCGCACTCGAGTACGATTGCTGCATTCTCACCTGCCCAAACGAACCGCACCAAAAGAGGAAACGAACTCTAGTGCGATTCAATCAAACTAAATAAGGCAGGTGTGAAAGCACCCTTAATTTCGTTATTTTTTCGTTATTGCCAAATAACGTCATAATTTAGAATTTATTTCAGTTTAATCTGTTAGGAAAGACTTATTTTTATTGGCGTGCTGGCTAATTTAAAGGCTAAGTATATGTTTAGTGTGCTGAGATGTTACAATGTTGAGTACTTATTTTATTTCTCTGTTCCAACTTTTGGGTGGCCTATAGCCTACATTTGTTATTAATAAATCATGTTGAAACACATATAAAGGACTCATTCTTAAAAAAAGGCAAAAGAGTTCTGTGCATGTGCACATCTAAATAATGTCGGGCTGTAAACAGGTTCGGGCTTTTAAAAAGCTGTCAATCAAAATGTACTTGTCCGTCTCGGGCCCTACAAGGCCTAACTTAAGGCCCGATTACAGCTCTAACATGGATGATGCTAAAATACAGCTTATTAGTCAAAAATACCAGCTAAGTTTATTTGATGTATTTGTGGTGGAGTTTGTTCAAGCCTTTCTGAAATGATGAGTCACACAAATGCGTTTAAAGCATACACACATACGCGCATTTACTGACACAAATGGCCTTGGTGATTAAAGCGGCTAAGAATTACATATTGATTTATTACAAACATGCTCTGCTTTCAGAACGTTTTAAACTTATAAAAATCACAGTGTTATAACATGTTTCAATCCAGTTTCTTTGCAAAAAACATGTTCTGTGGACGTGTGTATACATGTTACTATAGAAACAGGCACCTGTCAATCAATTCGGTGGGCAGGGAAACCGCACTCCTACATCACGTTGTGGTGGGCCTCAAAATGGCGAGCTAGTGCTTTTCCCATGCTGATAAACTTCTGGTTACCTGTTATTGGTTTTTTTTTTTTTTTTTTTCATTTTAAACGATACCTTTTACAGCATTGTTGTTGTAATGTAGTTTAAATACATATGGTTAAATAGACTTTGGCATTCATTTAGTTGCTCAAGCGTAATACGAGACAAAAAGCCGTTTATACGCACTCGCCCGTCAGAATCGGCAGGCTAGCGCAAAAGCTCCATTGAATATACTGGGGTAAAATAATTGCTCATATTTTAAAGACATTGTGGGGGAAAATGTCATTTAATGCAGTGCTTCTTGTACAATCTAAGACTCACTTTATATCGCATATCTCTCAGCCAGTAGAATTTGCTGATTTTTAAAGAAAACTGACCTTAAACGCACAGTTTTTGCAATGGCAAACAGTTCGTTGGATGCGCTTAACAACGGTTATTGGCAAATTAAAAGTCCTATTAGCATGCTTCGGCATATACCCCATTGCATCAGGAATCAGGAATTTTTTTAAAAAGAGACTTGTGTTTATATCACCCCAATATTACATTGGACACGCTGAATATACACACAGTTCTGCCCAAACAACTTCCAAAAGTAGATTTTCATCATAGGTGCTATTAAAAGAATGGTTCTGTATTATTCATCAGCTGGAACTTGGCACCAATGCTTAGTTTTTGAAATCCCCAACAAGTCTTCCTACTCATCCGAACTTCAAAAAACTGCAGAAAAAAGTGACGGATTTGCAGATGAGTATCTCCCGTTCTGAATCAGGAGTGAAATAGAGATGATATATCTGTACTTTATACAGAAGACGTAATCACTGACTTTTGGCTTCCTTTTTTGCAGTTAAGCGAAACTTAATTTGTGGCTCTGAAAAGTCTGATGGAGTTAAGGGTTTTGAGAAAGATCTTGCCTTTTTATGTGCAGTATGCTGATAATGCTGAAACTAGTTTGAGATGATCTACAATCTGCACTGGGTAAGACTTCAGCAAAGACTTGCTATACTTTATCTTAAGAGGTAAGTGATTGGCCTCACATTTTATGATAATCTTATAAATACAGAAAACAACTTGACAGCAGGAGAGGCAGAGGCGCAGTAGGTAGTGCTGTCGCCTCACAGCAAGAGGGTCGCTGGTTCGAACCTCAGCTTAGTTGGCGTTTCTGTGTGGAGTTTGCATGTTCTCCCTGCCTTTACGTGGGTTTCCTCCGGGTGCTCTGGTTTCCCCCACAGTCCAAAGACATGTGGTACAGGTGAATTGGGTAGGCTAAATTGTCTGTAGTGTATGAGTGTATGAGTGTGTGTGTGAATGTGTGTGTGGATGTTTCCCAGAGATTGGTTGCGGCTGGAAGGGCATCCGCTGCGTAAAAACTTGCTGGATAAGCTGGCGGTTCATTCCGCTGTGGCGACCCCAGAATTAATAAAGGGACTAAGCCGTCAAGAAAATGAATGAACTTGACAGCAGTCAGTTTAACTGTTTCATCACAATAGTTTAACATAGTTTAACAACCATCACAAAGCACTTGTGGATCATCGGGAAACCACAGTGTTAAAAACCAAGGGTATGTAAACCTTAGCTGCTCTGTCTCTGGAGGATATTGAAGATATCTACCTATTCGGAACTTTGATAACAGGGTTTCTGCTGATGGGCTTATGCGGGGCCCTGGGATATCGGAAACTGATAAAAGCGGTCAGCGCAGCTCAAAACCCCACTAGGCTGGCCGGCTTGATTGAAACACTGATGGGTAGGGTCGCGAATCAGACTATGGTCCTTGACCGCAAACTGGAAACCATCGAGGTGAAGCTAGCGGCTCTGCAACAAATTTTGGCCAGATCGGGAGACGAGTGATGGACATTAAATATCTGTGAAATTGGCAGATATTGACCTAAAGTTGAAGTATCTTACTGTCTTTTTTTCGGCTCTCCTCTTACTCCTGCCAGACGGCCTCGGCTGGAAGTAAACAACTCCCTGGGATAAGCAAGATAAGCGGACGCTCTGAATTCCTGCCCCTGTCAAGGACACCTGCGGGACTCTGGACTATGCAGGCTCACACACACACAAACATATCTACAGATAAACATTCACCACCGATCCCCATCCAAACGCCTTCGTGTGCTTTTACCCACGTGGGGCGTGGGCGGGGCTGTGACTTGCGCCGGAATGGCTGCTGGGCCAGTTGGCTGCCCGCACTCAACGGATTGTTTTCCATTACCCCTGTTCCCATCCCTTCTGTCTATGTTGTGTCTTGCCGGTGTGCTTATGCTAAGATAGGGCTGTTTTTCTCCCTTTTCTCACTTTGTCCTAATCAAGGGCAAGCTGAGGGGGTGTTTTTTAGCCTAACTGTCCAAATGTATCTTTCTTCGTTTCTAAATGCTACCTCCTAAGATCTGTCTCCCCTGAAAAGTTGTTTGTGATGTTTTGTGTATGGTCTGGGGGGTCCAATTTCGCTATACGAAAGTGTAGTGACAAATAAAGGCTTGATTGAAGGGTTTTTTATTTATGTTTTTTTTTTTTCGTAAATAATTGAACAGTACTATCAGTTTACACATTTTACATCCTTTTATCACCCCCTTTCCCCTCCTCAACAGTGGCAGTTACAGTAATTAAATGTTGCTGTCATAAATGATTCTTTTTTTTTTCAATTATTTTATTGTCAGCTTAGTCCCTTTATTAATCCGGGGTCGCCACAGCGGAATGAACCACCAACTTATCCAGCAAGTTTTTACGCAGAGGATGCCCTTCCAGCCGCAACCCATCTCTGGGAAACATCTACACACACATTCACACACACACTCATACACTACAGACAATTTAGCCTACCCAATTCACCTGTACCGCATGTCTTTGCACTATGGGGGAAACCGGAGCACCCGGAGGAAACCCACGCGAACGCAGGGAGAACATGCAAACTCCACGCAGAAACGCCAACTGAGCCGAGGCTCGAACCAGCGACCTTCTTGCTGTGAGGTGACAGCACTACCTACTGCGCCACTGCTTCGCCCGTCATAAATCAAATACATAATAATATAAACTCAATAAAGAAAGCACAGAAAATACAGAAAATAACAATAGTAAAAAAAAAACACAATAATAATAATAGGTAAATCAATAAAATGAGATAATTACACTTTTACAGTGCGCCTCACCACAATGACCTTATTCATCCTCCAAATATGCCGAATGCTTTCCCCATCTTCTCTGATAAGCATTTAATTTATCAAGTAATCTATATGCAGTTTTTTCATATGTTGCCACCTTCCCCAATTCCGTAACCCATTCTTGAAATGACTGTGGTCCTGCTGCTGGCCCCTCATAAATCATAATTCCTCCAATCATAATTCTTAATTGAATCTGCTCAGACATCTTCACACCAGACCCCAACCCAAACGAGTCTCTCAGTACATATATTGCAGGAGAAAATGAAAAGCAGCATCCAGAAACATCCTGAATGTAACCGGCACTCCAGTAAACTCGACAAACTCATCGTCTACTACCTCACTACTTTATTTACTGTTACCCTTCTTATTTTCATTAACATTAACTTCCCTTTCTCCATCAACATCTTTGTTCTGATACTGTACTTGCTTGTGTAAGCGATCGACCTGTGCCTCCAAACATTAGTTCTTGTTCATGAAGTTTTTGATTGATGTGTGAGCATGACTATACATAATGAGTGATTGTGACGCACACTAAAGCCATGAATGTCTCAGTGACTAGCATTATGGCTAGTATCTTGTGCCTGTCTTCAGACAGAGCGGAGACCGAGGTTCATGAACTTGAGCGTCTCCCAAGACAGACCCCTTTGGCACTCTAGTAAACTCGATAAACTCAGTTCTCGTTGACCTGTCACACCCTTGCTCTTCTCCACCCGAAAGACATTCGTCATTGCATCTCTATCCCTCCACTACAGGGGGTGGACAGACTGACGTATCTACAGTAGCATCTCAGCCCTGGAATAGCTTTGGGAATGTTTGTATAGACGCCGTTCACCTTCCTAGCTTCAACCAAACTTGGCAAGCCGATATTTTGAGGTGTTCGCTGGGCCTATATGGTCTTAGTTTGGGGATCAGACATGTTTTTATTGTGCGTGTGGATTTGAGTGTGTATTTAAGGACAATGTTATGGGTCTGGCTGATGGTATTTGGCGAACGCGTTGGCGCTGTGTCCGAGATGATCTCATTCTGTCTGTGTAATCATTAATAACTTTCATATGACACCGCGCTCCGCTGATGACATCTCGGCTCATTTTCTGCTGTGCTCTAGTCACGGCGCCGGCAAGTATGTATGGGTCATTCCCCGGGATCAGATCACAGTCTGTTTTTTAACCAGTCAACGACTTGAAAGAGATTTTAATATCCTGGGAATGAATTGTTTCAAAAATCATTATTTATAGTGTACACTAGAGCTTACACTAGGGTTTGAGTGAATGTAAACAGATTCTTTATTGCCCTAAGCTGCTGTTATGTGGTTTAAGTCAGTTGGAAAAACATATTTATTTCACTCTAACTGTGTTTGTGTGTGTTTAGATGCTTAAATGCATAAAAAAGGTCTCAAAACAGAATAATAATTACTGTTTTCAAACAGGTTTGCCCTGTTGATCACCCCTGACCTACTTTCTGCTGAAGGCAAGGCAAGTTTATTTATATAGCACATTTCATACACAATGGCAATTCAAAGTGCTTTACATAAACAAGAATAAAAGAAACAAGTAAAATAAAAATAAAAACAAATAATAAAGATGCGTAAAAACAAAACAAAACATAAAAACAGGTAAAATGTGATATGAAAGAATGAAGAAAAAGAGAAAAACATGATAGTGCAATCTGTCGGACGCAGCACAGTGCTCATTCAGTAAAGGCACAGCTAAACAGATGTGTTTTCAGTCTTGATTTGAATGTGCCTAATGTTGGAGCACATCTGATCATTTCTGGAAGCTGATTCCAGCAGCGAGGGGCATAGTGGCTAAAAGCCAATTCACCCTGCTTTGACTGAACTCTTGGAACTTCTAGTTTATATGATCCTAAAGATCTGAGTGATCTGTTAGGTTTGTATTCAGTGAGCATATCTGTAATGTATTTATCTGAATCTGAATTTCACGATCTGAATTTCGGGTTTAGAATGTTAGAATAATGAATTTGATGTTCTGAATTTCTTGAAAATTTAAAACTGTATTTTTACAAACTGGATACCTGCTGTCTATGAATTCGGTACACAACAAATCTGAAGTTTGAAAATACGTCTAAAAAAAAATCAGCTTTGAAAAATGAAGTTGTTTTAAAGGTGCAGTAGGTGATCTGCCAAAATGCTAACAGCTTAGCATATTATCTTTGGACGGCGGGGAGGGACTGTGATTCAAAGCCACACCCCCTGAAATCGCGAGCACGTGCAACGCGTCTCAACAGCCGACAGACAACCCACTAGTTCATGTCATTCGCCAGTTAGTTAGTGCCAGCGCCGTGCAGGAATTACATGAAATACTTTGCCACACTTACATGCTATTTCAGAGCGAATATTCAGAGTAGCATGGTAAACAGCATAGGAAGGCTATCATTGTTCAAAAATGACCCAATGTGAATATAAAAGCAACTTCAGCTCAATAAAGCAGGCTAGGCGGAAAAGCCCCATTTACTGGTGTTTTGTTGTTAAACTAAATATAAATCTACATTATAAATGCTGTCAAAGAACCTTATGAAACTGAAAATAATCACGTCAATCTTTCACCGGGAGATTTCAGTGGCTGAACAACACGTCTGTGCATAGAAGTCATTCATAACGAAACACAATCTAACATAAAATAGTTTCAAAACAGAATATTACCTGTCTAACAGTAATACTTCAGACATGGTGTCATCCTTCCTCCAGCGTGCTAAAGTAACTCCAATATTGATTCAGGTATTTAAAAGTTTCAATTCAGCATTTGATTTCTCCCGGTCTGTCTCGTGACCGCGTGGCCGCTTTAAGGGCAAATTATACCCGCGCCTGGCTTTACAGTAATCGGCCCGAGCTCGGCTGTCCTTCGGCGCCTCTGGCTCCGGCTCGGCATCTGCCTCGCTCACGCGCATGCGTTTGTGATGCAGACGGGCACGCGCTCATGGCGGATCTGCATGAACACATGCACAGAAGTCGGAATCTACATTTGCTGACAGACAGTCTGACCTGCCTATCGGAATTAAGGGTGATGACGGTCCGACTATTTAATTGGATAAACATTTTTTAGTTTTATGCTTTACCCAGAATATAAATATACATATAAACACATTTAGATCATTTACTGTAATCATTACTATTGGACTGTGAAGAGACTTTCAACCAGCACAACAAAAAATGCTTCTGAAGACAATCACCTACTGCACCTTTAAATTTCAGATGTTCAATATTCAAGTTGTTATGATATTCAAAATCAAATAAAGAAATTCAAGCTCAAAACAATTTTAACAGCATATAAAATTCCTGATTTGTTAAATTACAATTGTCAATAATTCAATTGAACACAATTCAAATTCAGACAGTTTTGGCATATTATTAGCTCCATAGTACTGCTGTGGCAGGTTTGTTTGAATATCTAAAAACAGCAGTGTGTGTGTTGTATGGTTTTTATAAAAAGTTGCTCATCTAGCTGTTTGTGTTTCATTGCACCTTTAGCACGAATCGTATAAAGTGATTTTCGTGTTTTGTTGTAAATATTTCTTGATTGTTTGTTTAGGAAAGATCAAAAATAGTTCAAGCAAATGCTGATTATGGAGTCCTGGGCATAACCTTGATTTTTGTATTTAATTTTTAAATTATTTTTCATTTTGTCAGATTATTGAATTTGACATTAATATTTTATCATATATTAAAATCATACATTTTGGCAGTGACTTCATGAAGAAACTTGCTAAATTTCATTGTGTAACATTTCATTTATATAACAAAAACATTGTCTAAGGCAGTGTTTCTCAACCACGTTCCTGGAGCACCACCAACACTGCATGTTTTGGAAAAGATCAATTATAATGAAAAACAAAAGGATGATTTAAGGATCACAGCCCCAGAATACTTCTTGATTTTCATTTTAAAGCTTTATACTTGGCTTTATACGGATTTATTAGTTCATTTGGATGCACATTGTTTTTTTGTTTTTTTATAAGAATTTGATCAAATTTGCTATCATTCATTCATTTATTTTCCTACGACTCAGTCCCTTTATTTATCAGGGGTTCCCACAGCGGAATGGACCGCCAACTTGTCCAACATTTGTTTTACTAAGGCCAATTTAGTTTATTTAATTCACCTGAACCACATGTTTTTAGACTTGTGGGGTAAACCTGAGCACCTGGAGGAAACCCACACCAACAAAGGGAGAACATGCAAACTCCACAAAGAAATTCCAACTGATCCAGCCAGGACTCGAACCAGTGACCTTCTTGCTGTAAGGCAACAGTGCTACCCACTAAGCCATTGTTTGACCCAAATTTGCAATATTGTTTATATATATTATCTTATATATAAGAATAGAGAGTAATGCTTTTAGACGGACAACTTTTATTATAGTTTTTTAACGTGTACACTTTTTGAGAAGCTTTTGAGGATCTTTTGGTCTACATCAATTTGTCGGGCAGGTTCTATTTAAGTGATTTCTTGATTGCCGAACAGGTTTGGCAGAATTCAGGCATGTGTTTGGCTATAGAAATTGAACTCAGTTGTGATAAATCATATGTTTTGGTAGGGACGGCAAATGTGTTTTTAACACTGGACTAGGTAGTTTTGCAATTTTTTTTTATCCCTTAATAATAAAAAACCTTAATTAAAAAAAACTGCATGATGTGTTTACCTATGTTATCTTTGACTAATATTTAGTTTATTTTATTAAGTTTGATGATCTAACTAAAACACTAAATTGATAAACATGCATGTAAAACCCGACAGTCAACTTTATCAAATAAAATGAGTGTAGTTAATTAAAAATTTACTGAAAGTTAATTCTACTCGTTTGAAAAGAGTTTTAAAATCAGTGTTGAAGGCAATGAGTTAATTAAATTCCTTATTACTTCAACTTAAATAGAGTAAATTCACAGTACTCATTAGGATTACTTTTTAAACTTAAATGGTATGTTGCAATCGGTTTCCTCAAATGGCTTGAGTTACCTGAACTTTTTGGGTTTTACAGTGTGCCAAAAAAAAAAAAAAAAGCCATAAAGGGGCAAATACTTTTTCACACCACCCTATATACACTAGTGACAGCCAACATTCTTTATTTTTTATTTTTGTAACTAACTAAAAGTAGAATACATCAGCATGTTAATATAAAACAAAGATTTATTTTGATTATTATTTAATATGATACCACAAGTTTGCTACTGTATGTACAAGAGGTCGGGATCTCAGGGACAGTATGGAGATCAGGTGATAATCTTCTCTCTGACAGCAGCTGTTGGTGGAGTTCACATTCCCAGCCTTCAGACTGACTGAGAGTGTGATTTTCTCACCCTCTCGAGCTGCTCTATTCTTCACTGTCTCTTTACATTCACTCAGGCGCCGGGCTGCTTCATTCGCTTTTCAGAGCTGCTGTCTTGAATTTAAAACCTTGTGATGCTGAGGTGCTAATATAACTGTGAATGTTTTTGGTGCAAGCCCTTTTTAAATCCTGTTTATTGTACAATGGAAAAAGAATTATTAGCCCTCATGAATTATAAGCCCCTGTATATTTTGCCCTAATTTCTGTTCAAATGTTTAAAGATGATTCTTTGGGACTTCCGCCGGAGGAGGGGATGGAGGAGACACGCGTTTAGGCTCGCTCCTACACTTTTTCACTTCTCATTTACTTTAAACCCCACATTTTATTCTACATTTGCTTCCAAGTGGACAATATATTTACAGTACACAACTAAACTGCGAATCATGGCAACAAAATCAGCCAAACTGAGCAAAAAGGAACAGAAAACGGAGGCAAACGAAGACGAGGGCAAAGAAGTTAGCGTGTCGGCTATCGCAAAACCCCTAGAGGACCACCGAGCCGCTCTTAGCCGACTTTAGAAACACAGTTTCAGCACTCGAGGTAAAACTAGATCAAATCCAGTCTACCATGAAAAATCGCACTCATGAAACCTACGCAAATTCACTAGAGGAACGCGCTGAATCTCTAGATATATATATATATATATATATATATATATATATATATATATATATATATATATATATATATATAAAGGTCAATATTACAAATCCCCTCAAACAGTGTATATTTTTTTCTCAATTAATTTATATATTTTTATTTTATTTGTTTATTTGGCAAAAAAAAAAAAATATATATATATGCAATATTCATTCATTCATTCATTCATTTTCTTTTTAGCTTAGTCCCTTTATTAATCTGGACTCGCCACAGTGGAATGAACCACTAACTGATCCAGCATGTTTTACGCAGTGGATGATCTTTTAGCCACAACCCATCACTGGGAAACATCCATACACTCTCATTCACACACGCACCCGGAGGAGAACATGCAAACTCCACACAGAAACGCCAACTGACCCAGCCGAGGCTCGAACCAGCATCCTTCTTGCTGTAAGGCGACAGAACTGAGTGTGTGTGGATGTTTCCCAGAGATGGGTTGCAGCTGGAAGGGCTCTCAGTGAACACCGTTGAATATAATTAGTCCAAAACGTATAATTTTGTACCTGACTTCCTTTAGTGTTCAGATTTTGTTCTATAGGCAAATTTACGAATTGACGGTTTGTAAACATTTAGGATGCGTGCACAGCGAGGTTGCAAAAAAAAAAAAACCGAGAGCGCTAACCTTTACAGTAAGGGAATGATATGCTATGCGGTACAGAGTTTGTTGTTGTTCAAGGAAAGAAGATGGAACTGAACAAGGCCCTACAATCTTCAATCATCAACAAGCAAAACTACTGCATTCTGACAGCGAACGGCACCTGTACAGCAGGGTATGTGAACTTACATTTTTACATTTCTTTCTAAGCTTCAGTGTCGGCAGTTTAATTCACCATAATTAACTATTTTTGCTGAAAATTTTGCTGCAATGAAAAATGAGTAATGTGTATGATTCAGCATAGCGTGAGCTTACCTGATTTAAACTGAGAACTGCAGATTCCAGCATTTTTATTTGGCGTTTTTCATTCAGCTCCCTTATAGCCAAAGATGTCTGCAGTTGGCATTAAAATCAGTGTGGTGTGCAGTAAAATTCGAATTTGGCATCCTACCGCACAACACGACTTGTTAGCTATTGCAACCGTTCTTTTTTTGCAACAGGGAACCCGTGTGACGTCATGTGTGACGTAGGTTGGTAATTCCTCTATTAATGTATTCCTTTTGCATGCCTTTAATGAAAACATGCCTCCTTTGCATATCTAAATATATAACTTAAAAATTGTAACACAGAAAATATTAGTGTGTTGCTTAATGTAATCAGTCAGCTAGCAAAGTATGGTGGTAACTTTTTTTATCCTGTTCACCTGCACCTGTCTCGTCATAATTTGAAACACCATGGCAACAGCTGACAGTCTAAACCAATCAGAGTGTGTGTTTTCAATAGTCCAGCTGTCATCAGCGCAGAAGCCCGTCAGAGTGACTGTCAGATGTGAGTATTGTACACAGGACTCTGCTATATCTGTTGTGAGGACAGTTCTGTGGATATAACTGTGCCATCAGCAACCTCTTTTAACCTGTCTGCGATGCAGCGCTAAATGGAAATGTCTGGAGAGTCTGTCAGTTGAGATATTGACAGGCTTTTTTTTAACCCATTAACTGTCACCCCGACTTTTTGGACATATGCATGACATGACAAGGAGGTTTATGCAAATACCGAACTACTGAAAGTCTTTAAATTGCATGTGTTTTTAAGGCCTGTGATTATCACAACAAATTTAAAACATTTGGGAATGTAGCTTAAAGAAAGAAGACAATACAGTATATTGTTTTACATTTGATTATTCAGTTTCTATAACTGAGGACTGTCTCAGGAAACCAAAGAGATATTTATTTCACTTTTACCTTTGCTCTGTTTTATCTATGCTTGCGAATTTGTTAATAGTACTCACCGGCCACTTTATAAGGTACACCTTACGAAAGTGGCCCAAGAAAATATCCCCCACACCATTACACCACCACCACTAGCCTGAACCGTTGATATAAGGCAGGATGGATCCATGCTTTCATGCTGTTGATGCCAAATTCTGACCCTATCATCTGAATGTTGCAGCAGATATCTAAACTCATCAGAGCAGGCAACGCTTTTCCAATCTTCTATTGTCCAATTTTGGTGAGCCTGTGCGAATTTTAACCTCAGTTTCCTGTTTTTAGCTGATAGGAGTGGCACCCGGTGTGATCTTCTGCTGCTGTAGCCCATCCGCCTCAAGGTTGGACATGTTTAGAGATGCTCTTCTGCATTCCTCAGTGGTAACGAGTGGTTATTTGAGTTACTGTTGCCTTTCTATCAGCTCGAACCAGTCTGGCCATTCTCCTCTAACCTCTGGCATCAACAAGGCACCCATAGAACTGCCGATCACTGGATATGTTTTCTCTTCCGGACCATTCTCTGTAAACCCTAGAGATGGTTGTGCGTAAAAATCCCAGTAGATCAGCAGTTTCTGAAATACTCAGACCAGCCCATCTGGCACAATCAACAATGCCACGTTCAAAGTCACTTAAATCCCCGTTTTTTCCCATTCTGATGCTCGGTTTGAACTGCAGCAGATGGTCCTGGAAGGCCGGTGTCCTGCAGATTTTAGCTCTAATCCTAATCAAACACACCTAAACAAGCTAATCATGGTCTTACTAGGTGTACTTGAAACATCCAGGCAGGTGTGTTGAGGCAAGTTGGAGCTAAACCCTGCAGGGACACTGGCCCTCCAGGACCGAGATTGGTGACCCCTGCTGTAGAATATTAAGTTCTTCCGTGTGTTTTGACCTTAGCCTTTTTGTCCCTGTTTGCCGCCTGCCTTTTGACCTCTCGCCTGATACTTTTGACTACGATTCTGGACTTCCTTTATACATCTGTTTCCGTCTGTGTTAACCATTGCTTGCCTGACTCCGAATAAACCTGTAATGTGGATCCAAACCTCAGTTGTCTCTGTCACTCCCCGTGTTACAAAAATGATTGTGAAGACAACAGCATCTCTTATATTCTTTAAGTAATTCAAAGCATCAATAAAATTAGTTTAAATATTTAGTAACATTTTAAATGTCTACACTGTTTCTGTTTATGAATAAGGAATGCATTATTTAAAAACGAAAGCATGTATTGCATGCATATGAAGAGTGATCATATTTGACAGGCGGCTAATTTTATGCATCTTTTTGTTTATATTTTTCACTCAATGTATCTACACTTATCAAATCTGCATTTTGGAAGGTTATGTTGTCAAATTTGGCATACAAAAATGTGCAGAAATTAGTCTGCAGATTATCATTACAGTTAAACATTCTCTGACAAAATAGCCGTCCTCCTTCAGGAATATGTTGTATGCAAGATCAAAGGCAACCGATGGGCTTTAGCTGTAATTTGGTGCTGATATGCAAATGATAGCAGCGGAATAGATAAAACACGGAAATCCACTGCATGCATGAATAGCAAATACGGTGCATTTACCGAAATAGCTGCAATTTAACAAGCCTCATGTGAAATTGGATATTATCCCTGACAACATGCAGCAGATGAAGTCAGTATAACTCATTTCAAACCCAACCTTCTTTAATATTTACATCTTCTAGAGATGTAATGGCCATAAACACCTTTAAATGCCTTCATGCGTGACAACAAAAATGGTCAGATCCCAGTTTTGTCTTTGAGGGCTTCTGGTTCTAGTTTGTGATATGAAAGTCAGCACTCGATAGTCAAATGTTAATGGAGATAATGGTCAGCGACAGGGGTGGACTGGGACCAAAAATCAGCCCTGGCACTGTAGCCACATTACCACACCGGCACAGCCCCATACACAGACACGCACATTTACTACTTATATTGGTGTACAGATGGTGAAATAATATAAGCACTACCATATTTAATAGATATTTAAACATTTAATGTATGTGAATGGAACAAAAACAGCTCATTTATAACAAATTTATACATGCAATCATTTCATTCATTCATTTTTTTGTTGGCTTAGTCCCTTTATTAATCTGGGATCACCACAGCGGAATGGACTGCCAACTTATCTAGCATATGTTTTACTCAGCAGATGCCCTCTAAGCTGCAACCCACTGGGAAACCCCTACACACACACACACACACACACACAAACATTCATCTACATGCACTACGGACAATTAAGCCTACCCAATTCACCTATAGCACATGTGTTTAGACTTGTCAGGGAAACCAGGAGGAAACCCACGAGAACATGCAAACTCCACACAGAAACACCAACTAACTCAGCCGAGGCTCGAAAAAAACGACCTTCTTGCGCCCCTGCGATGTGCCCTTTCGACACTATTTCAGTTAATTTTATGCATTTGGCAGCGTCTGATTTTAGAGACTTTTTTTTTTTTTGCTTTCTCTGAGCTTTTCAGCACCACCTTTCCTTTTTTACGGTCCATCTCTGACTGTTTATTTGACATTCTTGCCAGATTTTGATTACGCCTGTGTAAAGGGTCAATAAATATGTAATGTGTGCATATATATAAATGATGAAAAAAGGACCCCCCTACAAAAATTTAGCTGATTAAATGGATTTTTTTTTAATACAATAACTATAATGTATTGTTGGGCTAATCCCAAAGTTATTTTTTGTATATCCTGTAGAGGGCGCTTCATGCATAAAAGACAGAGCAGCTCGGGTCAGAGCTCATTAAAGACCATCAGAGCTTGTATTGATTTGTGTCTTTACTTTTCTGCAGGTAAGAGAAATAATAGTTTGCATAAACACTTAAAATGAAGTTAAATGAGTTAGTATGGGTTCGTTACACATGTGAATGCAGATTTCGACAGTCTTGTGTGATTAAATGCTTGTTTTGTGTGATTTTAGTGAACTAGTAATTAACTTGTGTAATCTGTCAACTAATGTGCAAAGAAACATCGCAGTATAAGCAAGTATGTACACAAAATGAGTTTGTGAGTGTGTGTGAAGAGTTTAAAGTGTGAATAATTGTAATTATTGTAAGAAATCGTCGTAAGATGAATGGGTGGTAAAAGTAGCAGTGTTGAGCCAAAATGGCGACCACAGTATGTGTGAGTTAGAGCCAAAATGGTGGCGGCCCATGTGAAACAACGTGAAACAAAAAGGCAGACTAGTTAAAGAAATATTAGCATTGAATTTCATGTTTTTGCTGTTTCCAGTATATAAAATGCTGATAAAATAATCAGTACATATGCCATCGGATCACAAAAATACAAGGACTTTATTATAGAGATGGACATTCAGTTACATAGAGTTTATTGCTCATTTTTTGTTTACAATGGTGACAGCCAAAACTGTTATGTTTCATTTAGTAGGAAAAATGGTTTTGTAATTCCTTTTGAAGAATTCAGAGTTCATTAAAGACCGTCAGAGCTCGTATTGATAGTGATGTGACGTTGTGCGCCGAGGCTTCGAAGCATGTATTAAAAAAACGATACATCTCGCAGTGAAGCAGTGTACCGGAGCTTTATTCGTTTTGCCATCATCACGTGATCAGTGACGTCCGAAGCTTCATTTTCGCCTTTACCCACGTGACTGCTTCGAATTTTGATTCAAAGGTTTAAACACCCTCTTAGTGATGTGTATAGCGAGAGAATTGGCGTCTATTACATACATTTGTTTCAAAGCACTGCACCAGTCCCACACACCAGTAATTAAACTAAACTACAATAGTATTTTTTAGTAAAAAGGTTTTGAACAATACTAAAGTGTATTCACATGGCGTCCTCCTAGAGCACTCGCCTACCAATCAGGAATCGCTGGTTCGATTCCCGCTTGGAGCGGGACTAATTGTGTTATGATAAACTTTTCAATACCTTGGATTTTACTACAATCATCAGTTGTGTAATGTAATATATCTTGTGTAAAAACTACAGTAATTGAGTAATTTGTTTATATTGCTGTTGTTGTATTACTACATGAATGAGTTGGTCAGTTGTGAACATTTGACATTATGGCAACACAGTGCTTTCCCACACTTTCACCAGAAGAGGTCCTCATCGAGCTCTGATTTAGAAAGCTTCGAGTAACGAACCTTTTTCCGATACAATTGAGTCGAGCGCTTCACTGGTTCAGAAAGCTTCATTTCACCATCACTACGTATTGATTTGTGTCTTTACTTCTCTGCAGTTTAAACATTTCACTTACCCGTTTGGGTCTCTTCAGCCGGAGGCGGGTAACACCTGCGTAACCTCTAATTGGATCAGCCCATCTCGAAACCAGCCGATCATTGTCGATTGGGCCAATGCTTAACATTTATTATTATTATTACTAGTATCATCATCATCATCATAATACTCATATCTCAAAAGAGATAAAAGCTGCCTGCATGTAAAACAATACATATAACAATTATATATATTTTTTTTAAATAGCTGACAGGCCCACATTTAAAGAGTGGTCCGGCCCTTCTGGCATTTGCCAGAATTGCCAGATGGCCAGTCCGCCCCTGGTCAGCGAGGTAAAGGAATAGTTCACACAAATATGAAAATTCATACTTCCCCATCATATCGGTTCAAACCCCTGAGACTTTCTTCATCTTCAAAACACATGTTAAGATATTCTGGATAAAATCCAAGAGCTTCCTGATTCTCCACAGACAACACTGCTCCCAACTCATGTATAAAGATAGCAAAAAAATTTGGTGATTGGATCGAAATACGAGGCTCAATAATTAATATCAGAATTAACATTTTTGGGTGAGCTCTTTATTTTCAATTGGCCCATTTAACTCTCCGGCTCCCTTTGATCTCCTGAAAGCCCCCATTCCTGCCTGTCATCTCCTAATGTCCTTTAGATATCATGTGGAGGTCAAAACATGCCCTGTCTATCCTCAACTGTCAGTCAAACACAGGCTATTTCTATTAAATAGCAGGCCTTTGCTCTCAGACATCTCTCCTATTGTACAGTATGTCCATCTTATTAGCATTTGAGATCCAGTGTCTGTCCTTCCCGCAGTTTAAAGGACTCTGGGATGAGTGTCTCCTTTCAAAGGGATGTTTAGTGACCTTTCTCTATTTTAGAAGTCTGAGTAGATATTCCCATGATCAGCTATCACCGCCACAAGCAGTTGTCAATATCAACAACCACTGTAAGTGTGGAAATGTCTCTGGTCATGACTTTTGTCTTCATAAGTCAGAATCAAGTTGCTATGTTTCTATCCAAGATCATAGATGTTAATGTATGCGCATACCTGTAAAATGCACAAACTCACCGGCCACTTTATTAGGTACACCTTACTAGTATCTGCAAACAGAACTGCCTTAATCCTTCATGGAATAGATTTAATAAGCTACTAGAAATGTTCCTCAGAGATTTTGCTCCATATTGACATGATAGCATCACACAGTTGCTGCCTATTTGTCGGCTGCACATCCATGATGTGAATCTCCCGTTCCACCAAATTACCAAAGGTTCCCTATTGGATTGAGATCTGTTGACTGGAGGCCATTTGAGTACAGTGAACTCATTGTCACGCTCAAGAAACCAGTGAGAGATTATTGGCACTTAATGATATGGTGCATCATCCTGCTGGAAGTAGCCATACTCGGGTAGCTCAGGTACTTAAGTACACTAAAAATATACTGAAATACAATTAAGTACAATCTTATTTTTTTGTACTAAATAAAGTAAAAATATATACACTCTAAATGTTCTAGATAAAAGTATACTTTTACTTAAGTAATACTTAAGAAACAACTGTGAAAGTATACTTAATACTACTGATATTGAAATTGATTTTTAGAATATAGCAATAAAGTTGTACTACTTGAAAATATGTTATAAATGTGTTTCTTAAAAGTATAATCTAAATGCATTGTAAAATAGTTCAAAGTTAGCACGCTTTTACATAGTTATTGTAAGTAAAAATTAAATTGAACTTTAAAAAATATATTTGAGTAGAATTTTTAGTGTATAGCAAAATGTACTACCTCAAAAATATTATAAGTGTAATGCTTAAAAGTATAGTTTGAATGCTATAGAATAGTTCAAAGTTAGTTACATGGTTTTCACAAGTATAAATTAAACTGAACTTTTAAAAAAATTATTTATATTATTTATATAGCAATAAAGTGTACTACTTCAAATTACCCTTTCAGGCATTACACACATGTTTGAACACATTTTACAGTATTACCCAGGTGCAGTGGCGTAGCGCAAAATGCAGAGGCCCCCCTGCAGGGATCGCTGACGGGGCCCCCTGATAAAGGGGGGGGGGGGGGATACGTCACACGTCAATTTGCATATCACTGGCGTCATCACGTTCTACCGTTTCTGTTTGTTTAACAGCCTATGGTTAATAAAGGGGTATTTATAATTGCACTACACTTTATATAAGCATGTTTATTTAACTAAATGTATTGCTGTTTGAATACAGTATGTCATTATAGATATGTAGTGAATGTGCAGTAATCTCTCATATGTAATAAACTCAGACAAGTTCAGAAACTGTCACTAATATCTGTGATTGTGAACAAGAAAAGAATAAACGGTCCAATTAAATTGTTAAAATAAAGTAGCAGTACATCGGTTTGACTGTACAAGGGAAATACCTTCACACTGCCTGTGCTAAATCATTTGTCGTCGGTACGCAGAGGGGTGATCTGCTCTCGGGCTGCAGGTGGGAGAGGCTGCTGTATGAGGACTGACTGGGCCGCCTGTCAGTGCTGTGAGGCGGGGGAGGGGCCGGCGGCATCACACGCAGCTCGTTGAGAAGAGTAGGGACGGTACAGTATGGACAAATGACAGTCTAAAAAAAATCTCCAATAACACAAAAAAAAGTCGCTAGATTTGTCGCTAAGGGGGTCTGAAAAGTCGCTAAATCTAGTGACAAAGTCGCTAAGTTGGCAACATTGGCGGCAAGCAATCAGAATGAAGTAGTCCACCGCTTGAGAGGTGTTCAGAGAACACAGACCTGTGAACTTTGGTTCCGACCACAGTTGTTCCCAAGAGTTTGATTATTGCGTTCGCCGGTGGATTTTTAATTATTGAAAATCACGACGACGCGGGGCCCCCTAATCACGCGGGGCCCCGCTACGCCACTGCCCATGTGAAAAAAAGAGTAAAAAGCGTTTTATTTAAGTCTACTTAGTGCAATTTTTACAATACACTTGAAGTGCTCTATTTTCGGCTACTAATGTTGTACTTAATGTGCTGATAGTTCATCTTTAGTAACGCTTAAAGTAAATTTAAGATGTAGTAAATGATCTTGACTGTGCTATTTTGACACATCATTACGTTGAACTAAATTGTACATTAAGATACAACTTTGATATTTAAAAACATATATTTTATAGTACTTTTAATACAACACTAACCATCTTTTATTGCACTTTTAAATATGCTCTCTTAACAAATAAAATGCACTTATAAATTATTTAAAAATATAACAATAGGCTGTAGCTTTGACACGGTGCTCAATTGGTACTAATGGGCACAAAGTGTGCCAAGAAAATATCCCCCACACCATTACACCACCAGCACCACCACCAACCTGAACTGTTGATAAAAGGCAGGAAGGATTCATGCTTTCATGTTGTAGACGCCAAATTCTGACCCCACCATCCGAATGTCAAAGCAGAAATCAACTCATCAGACCAGGCAACACTTTTCCAATGTTTCCAATTTCCTAAGCCTGTACGATTTGTAGCCTCAGTTTCCTGTTCTTAGCTGACAGGAGTGGCACCCGGTGTGGTCTTCTGCTTCTGTAGCCCATCTGCTTCAATGTTGGACATGTTGTGCATTCAGAGATGCTCTTCTGCAGACCTCCGTTGTTACGTGTGGCTATTTGAGTTACTGTTGCCTCTCTATCAGCTGGAACCAGTCCGGCTATTCTCCTCTGACCTCTGGCATCAACAAGGCATTTGTGCCCACAGAACTGCCGCTCACTGGATATTTTCTCTTTTGGTTGTGCGTGAAAATCCCAGTAGATCAGCAGTTTCTGAAATACTCAGACCAGCCCGTCTGGCACCAACAACCATACCACGTTCAAAGTCACTTAAATCACCTTTCTTTCCCATTCTGATGCTCGGTTTGAACTGCAGCAGATTTTCTTGACCATGTCTACATGCCTAAATGCATTGAGTTGCTGCCATGGGATTGGCTGATTAGAAATTTTTGTTAACGACAGGTGTACCTAATAAAGTGGCCGGTGAGTGTAAATCTTCTGTATATATCAGTATTCAATTACATCCTAATAATAGTAAATTATTTTATTTATTTATTTTTTTTATTTGATTAAGATTTTTTTGTGAAACATTCCCATTTTATAAAAATCTTTACATTTACTTCACTCGATTAATTTATTTTATTTATTAATTACTGATTTCTTGGTCAACGTTCCCATTCTGTAAAAACTTTTACATTCCCTTCACTGGATCCACTGTATGTGTCAGTACTCTATTACGCAAACACACTTTCTATTTCACTCTCTGTTGTGTCTCTCTGTTTTATTGGATGTCTATTTCAGTACTGAGTGAGGATGTGCGCGTGTTTGCATATGTGCATGTGTGTGTGACCCTAAACCGCAGGTCAGAGAGGGATGGGGTATCAACGTGAGGAGCACACGTGCCTGACCCACCTGTTCATGCCACAGTCATGCAATGTCCAGCATGCATAATATATCCCCTTCATACTGTCAGTTAACCCACACCCTCAGAGCTCCTGCCACCTTATTATCAGCTATTACAGCGATTAATAACTCTCTGGAGCCTTGTGCCTCTAATTGGCATTTGCCAGCACCTGTGACCATCACTTTCAGATAGAGATTTACAACAGATCTTAGATCAGTTTTTCTGCTAATATGATGTATAATGACATGGTCTCAGCCCACAATTTGGGTTTACAGCATGTTTAATGCCTGTAATTTATGCACACTAAATTTTGAGAATTATTTCCTGCCTATATGCAACATATATACAGTTGAAGTCAATATTATTCACCCTCCTGTGAATATTTTCATATATTTCCCAAATTATGTTTAACAGAGCAAGGAAATTTTCTCAGTATTTCCTATAATATTTTTTCTTCTGGAGAAAATCTTATTTGTTTTATTTCGGCGACAATAAAAGCAGTTTTTAATTTATTAATTGTTATTTTAAGGTAAATATTATATATATATATATATATATATATATATATATATATATATATATGTATTATTTTATATATTATTATAATATTATGTGCAGTTTTTGTTTTCGCAAATCTGCGAGTGGCAGATGTGCGCACTTTTTCAAGTCTCGAATGCTTCTCGCGAGCGTGCACCGTTCGCGCCCGTGCAGTTCTCACGTAAAAAGACGCCAGAGGCTGCTGTCGAGCGGCCGTCTGTCCATCTGACTGACTGACTGAATGACTTCGGCCGACCAAGCCACCCTCCTCCTCCTTCCCTAAACCCAAGTGATGATTAACAAAAGCCGTGCAGAAAAAGAAAAGCCCTCGGCTGATTTGACCGCGTTTTCGAATTTCACTGCATTCTCGCCCTTTTATGAACCCATTTGCTTTATTTTTTCGATTCTGTTTTTTGTCTTACCTGATTTCTGGAACCGCTCTTCCCCGGACTCGAACCCAGTCGTCGCCGCGACCTGCTTCTCTTCCTCCGGACCTCCGCTCCGCCGACAAGATAACACGACAAGATAACTGGACAAACTGATTGTAGCGGGTAAGCCCTCTACACGACGAGCATGAAGAGGAGCGGCGTCACACCGCGCTGTAGCGTTTGCTAAAAAAATAAAATGCAGCCATAAGTACCTCCGGCCACGTAAATTGTGGTCTCCAGAAACATCCACAGGGCTACGTTTTCAGAATGAGCTTGGGTTGACTTTAACATTTCAGTGTTTACGAATAGATTACATCAAAAAGAACATGAGTAATCTTCACAAAATATACGTCATTCCAAAGCTGCAAACCTCAAGCAGCCATTGTAGCTAGCTGTTTTTCAATGGGAAGCTTAAAAAGAATGTATTTGCTAAACATGTGTAAGTTATACAGATCTTATTAGATATGGAGTACATATCATCGTAATAACAGCACACAAATTCATTGCTGTACATCACAGTTTATTCAAAGCAATCTCACTGCAATTCGTAACTTTTTTTATTTAGTGGCTAATTGGTATGCATTCATGTGATCTAGTTTGTACAATTTACTATGATTTTGGGCTAGGGGTGGGGTTGGGTGCCACGCCTCCTTTTTAAAATCGTACATTTTCGTACAACTGAACTCGTACAAATTAGCCACCAAACTGACAAAACTTAAAATCCTTTCGTTTCCTTGTGAGATCAGGCTGGTTTATTAAAGGGGTGGTCCAGAGTGTATTTTTACGGCTTGGTTGTGTTAATGGGGTGCAAAGCAATGTGTGCTCATGCTTCTTTCGTAAAATACATGCTTTATATATATATAAATATATATATATATATATAAATATATATATATATATATATATATATATATATATATATATATATATATATATATATATATATATATATATATATATATATATATATATATTACTTCAATTATATACAGCTACTCAAAGCTACTGTCGTAATTCCTTGTTCGTCCAAAAGCTCGCCCTCAAGAGGCTCTGATTGGTCAGCTAACATAATATACTGAGATTCGCGGATTGGCTCCATGTACCAGGAAGCGTTTCTGCGATAACAACCAGGGCTGGTGCGTCCATAGAGGGTGGCGTTTGCCCCAACGCAATAATTCTGAATACAATTATATATATTTTAAACCCTCAGGTATTTTGAATCTGCCATACTTGGCCCAAAAATGTATGAATGTCAATGCATATTAAAACTGTAATACCCACCCCCCCACCAAAAAAAAAAAAAAAAAAGAAATATATATATATATATATATATATATATATATATATATATATATATATATAAATATAAATATATATATATATATATATATATATATATATATATTTATATATATATATATATATATATATATATATATATATATATATATATATATATATATATATATATATGAATATATTTGTTTTAACTATTTTTCTTCCAGGTGTTTTTTCCATTAGTGACCATTCCATTTTTTTTTTCACCAGAGCAACGTTTCCTGATGACATAACTGCAGTAAAAGTGTCGGTCAGTAATGTGAGGCCTGTAGGTGTAAAAATATATTGCCTGCAGGTGTTTTTGCTGCTGTAATATGTGAATGTGCTTTCGTCAATGAGGAACTTTCAGTCTAAGGGTTTTGTAATGCGCTTCATTAATTCTTTCCACAAGAAGCCTTGTACATTAATCACCATTACTTTAGAATATGAATTTACCCAAATTAGTAAAAGGGCTAGTTTTTATTTGTTGTTCTTTTTTTCAGATGTTATAGGCCAACAAAAAAAAACATAAAAAAAACACAAGACACAAAATACAAATGAATTATATCGGACTAAAAAATAATAATGTTATATATATATATATATATATATATATATATATATATATATATATATATATATATATATATATACAGTATATATATATATATATATATATATATATATATATATATATATATATATATATATATATATATATATATATATATTAATAATATATAATAATAATAATAATATCTTTACAATAAGGTTGTATTAGTAAATGTGAGTTAATCTTTTAGGTATAATATTAGGTATTTACTGACATGAACAAACAATGAAAAATAAAGTACATATATATTTTTTACTTTAGTTAATGGAAATAAAGTTGTTTATTGTTCATGTTAACTGGCAGTGCTTTAAGTAATGTTAACATGCACAAATTTAGATTTTAATAATGCATTAGTAAAGGTTGAACTATGATTAATAAATGCTGTATTGTTTATTATTAGTTCATGTAGCTAATACATTAACTAATCAGAATCAGTTTTATTGTCAAGTGTGCTTTACACACACAAGGATTTGTTTTGGCTACAGAAGCTTTCAGTGTACATAAAGTGACTACTGACAACACAAAATAAATATGAAAAAAGATGATAAACATTAAACAGATGCAGTTAGTCAAGAAATCTAGATGTTGAATTGTATGTACAAATTTGTTATAAATATACAGATTATAAGGTGCTGTGTACAAATGCGAATGTAGAAAGTATTGCATTGTATATTGATATAGGGTGCTGTGTACAAGTGTGTATGGGAAAGGATTGCACGTTTATTGCACAGTAGGGGAATGCATGAGGTAGATGGCCCGAGGAGTGAAACTTTTCCTGTGTTTGGATGTTTTTGTGCTTGGTACTCTGAAGCTCCGACCAGACGGTAACAGTTCGAAGAGGTAGTGTGCTGGGTGCGAGGCGTCCAGAGTGATTTTGCGAGCCCTTTTACTCACTCTGGAAGAGATCTTGAAGTGTAGGAAGGGTAGTGCCAGTGATTTGTTCAGCAGTCCAGACTATTCGCTGTAGTCTACGGAGGTCGTTTTTGGCATTGAGCCGAACCAGATGGTCATTGAAGTGCAGAGGATGGATTGGATGACAGCTGAGAAGAACTGTACAAGCGGCACCCATATTGAAACCATATTGTAAAGTGTGACCAAATATCATTAGAGCACCAAAATATTTAAATCTGGGCTAAACTTCTAATCATGTGGTCAAATTGCAACACATTCAAGTAAAGGATAACACTTTTGGCTGGCAGCCAGCTCTCACATGGTCACCCACTGAAGCAGGGCAGGGCTGTGCCTGGTCAGTACCTGGATGGGAGACCACATGGAAAAACTAGGTTGCTGCCTGAAAGTGGTGTTAGTGAGGCCAGCAGGGGGCGCCAAACCTGCAGTCTGTGTGGGATGCCCCATTACATTGATGGGGACTCTACACTGCTCAGTGAGCGCCGTCTTTTGGATGAAACGTTAAACCGAGGTCTTGACTCTCTGGTCGTTAAAAATCATTTGAAAAAAAGAGTAGGGGTTTCACCCTGGCATCCTGGCCAAATCTGCTCACTGGCTTCTGTCCATCATGGCCTCCTAAAGGCTGATTTATACTTCTGTGTCAAACACCGGCGTATGCTACGGCGTTGAAGCATAGCCCTTCGCCGTGGCCGTCGGCGTCGCTGACGTGCACCTCTCAAAAAATGTAACTACACGTCGCAACAACGCGTAGCGCAAGCTCTGTGATTGGTTGGCTTGGTAGCGCTGATGAGTCCGCGCGAGCGGCGCTAGCCCAATGGAGCGATTGTTTAAAAGTGTGGAGTCCCATGAAGGAGCTCCGGATGGAAAGTTTTGTTTTGTGTTTACCTCACAATTAAAGTTGTTGCACGTCCGCCGGTTCCTGCCTCAAAATGAGCGAGTTTGAGCCACTTGTACATCCCGGAAGTGTTCAGGAAAAGCAAAACAGCTGCGAAGAAACTCGACACAGAGGAACATTTACACCTCACTGCCAACTAGTATTTCGGAAGTGTTAAAGGGTCACGAAACACCAAAACATATTTTTTGAGCTGTTGACAGTCGTATATGTGTTCCACACTGCTAAAAACACTATTAGGACACCTATATTTCACTAAAAAGTGTAAATTGGTTGTTTTTGCGTTATTTCAAGCAAATTCGTACTTCCGGTTTGAAACGAATTTTTGAAGCTGCGTCACGACCATGACATAATAGCCTGTGTTCCAGTGTGTAGACTGGGCGTCTGTGCCAGAGTGTGTCTTATTACGTCTTACAGTGTGATACATTAATGCATGAGTAAGGCTTGGTTCAAACCAATCAGCGCGCTCTATTGTTCAACTTCATTAATATTCATTACTGTCAGAGTGTAGATGGCAGAGACGCCACGTTGTGTTGGCAAAACAAGCGTGAAGTGTTGCTTTTATAGTTTGCTGCAGTTAAGTTTAGTTTTCATTTTCTCTCTGTGAGAGCTCAGACTCACGTGTGGATTAACAGTGTACGCGACGCGCGACAACAATAACTTGCGTGTCCAAGGAGGATTATTGTTTACCTGAGAGCTGTTCTCATCTGCAAACGCTGAGATCCTGATTCGCTTTAGTCTCCTCTTAATGAGGACGCGGCTCTAGTTGCTGGTGATTGTCCTGTCTCTACAGATTTGGTAAGTGAGCGACCAGTGCTCTTTGTTTATTCAGTTCGTATTTTATTCGTATCAAACAAACTATTGCACCGAGCAGAGGTGGGACCAAGTCATTGTTTGGCAAGTCACAAGTAAGTCTCAATTCATTGCCCTCAAGTCCCGAGTCAAGTCCCGAGTCAAGACAGGCAAGTCCCGAGTCAAGTCCCGAGTCAAAGGCAACAAGTCTCAAGTCAAGTCCAAAGTCCTGCAGTTTGATTTTCGAGTCTTTTCGAGTCTTTTTAACAGAAAAATAAAATATATACAGATTAGGTATGGTTGTAAGATCTGTATTAATTAAACAAACCTTTTTTTATGAAAGAACATCGCTCAGATATATAAAAATACAAATGCAATTTTCTGAAAAAGTACTGAACAGTGCTGCGTCTCGTCTCCACAGCATAATGCACAAGAACGAGTTCCACCAAAAAAAGACTCCATTTTGCCTCACATCACACAGAAATTGCAGGTCTACTGCTGTCTAATTCATTAAGTTTAGTTGTGCTATGTTATGTCTTCGGTGATCAACTTGTGATTAACCAAAATTACATAACCTCAATGTGGTAGCAGTAGACCAACTCCTGTATATGCTGCAAAGTTAAATTGAGTGAAATTGGAATTTTGTCAATTGAATCTCGTGTGTGCTAAAGAGATGGAGTTGCAAATCTGTCTAGCAGCAATGTAAAATGGTAGCACATATTGTTAATGAAGTAGGCTACTTCATACAAACAATAAAGTTGTTTTCTTCACATAACGTTGAAGAGCTTTGCTCTCTACCTTGTGTGATGCTCGTGCACGGATTTCCTCTGTTTGTGGACAAAACTGATTGCGAGTTCTCAAATTTTCTCTCGCTCTCAAATATGCACTGCTCACACACAAATTTTCTTGAGCACTCTCAGAGATTATATGCAAACTCACAATTTGTGTCGTGTTCCCTCTTCCTTTCATGCTTTTTGATATGATTCATATTGCTGCACTGTTTAATAACAATAACCAAAATACTAAAATAGACTTACATATTAAATGTTTAATCTAATAAACCATAACATTTTTGGTTGTTTTATATGATGAGATATTTTCAGTTTCAAACACTTAAAGACAGAGAATAGACCAGTGGTGCCCCCCTGAAAATTTGCTTAGGGGGGCCAGAAGAGGCCAGCTACGTCAGTGGCACCAACCAATCCACAATAATTTAGTGGCTGCTATTTATTTATTAAAATATTGCATTGTATTGCATTTATGTAAGTAGATTTAAGTAAATAATGTCAACAGCAAAATCATATCGGGTTGGCCACAGGGGTGGCTAGAGTTTACACAGGGGAAACACCCCTTGTAAAGGGGTTTACACCACTATAAGGCACCTCTGGAATAGATGTTGGATGTAAAGAATACATTTTATTTTAAAAGCATTTAAACAAAAACTAATGCAAGCAGAAATGTAACTGTGATAAAAATAAGGAAACACTTGATAAGGTATTATAGCCTACTGTACTATTCACTCTTCAAATAAATCTCACTATCAATCTCATTTTATCATGGCAGCTAAAATAAAGTAAACTAGTGTCTGCTGGCTTCCACTTTACTGATGAGATTGTGGAGGACATTTTCCATGTCATCCTCTTCATTTTGAGGAAAGCTGTTCCACAGGGCCCCTGAACACGTATATTGGCATGTACTGTGTTTTGAACAGTAGCCTACTACAGTAAAGAACTTCAATTGATCAGTTGTGGTAATACTATAATTGCTATGGTAACACAAGTGTAATATAAACAAATTACCCAGTGCTGTATTATTTTACAATATAGGGTATTTTATACTACAAATCACTACACCTTTACTGTAGTAAAACTACACTTTGTATTATTTTATCTGTTCACTATTGGTAATACTACTGTATTATGAAGCATTAATTAACAAGTCATAAATAATACTAGCCTAAAACATAAGTAAAATACAAGTATACAACAAGTATAATACTCAAAAACACTAGAATTTATTAAAGAATTTACCTTAACCTTTTAGTTTTTTGTGTATTGTTAATAAATAGTAAAGCAAGAAAGAAACCATATTAACATTCTTGGAATAACCCTTCGCTAAGCCTCGCCCTTCTTAGTTACTGTTGCCACGCCTGTCAAGCTTTCATGCCTGGCACATCTATTACAGTGTGTATGCGCTGGTGTCAGACATTCCCAAGGATTTAATTAGTCATTTTTGGCAAACAGGTGAGATATCTGAGAAAGCCAGACAAAAGAGGACTGCAGTATACATTACAGGGGTATATTCACAACATAATAGCAACTGATTAGAAAATAATTTTATCAAAATTGAAGCAAGGTTAGCCTAGCCACCTCATACGCTGAACATTCAACAGCATAGTTCATGCACAGCAGGAGAGGTGAAATTATAAAATAATCTAATAACCTAAGAAACTGATGGATTTGTGCCGAATATTAGCATCATTGACCCATAACAGTGTACAGTACCTATTACTGTCAGCATGTTTGTGTGCTCTTTATCCACTTATATTTATTAAGTGGAAGAAAAAAAATTGAAATGCACATTAAAGTATAAATAACAGAAGTGAACAAATAGATTTTTCCTACCAGCAAATATTAGTGTATGTATTTATATGCGTTACAATAGCGAGGGTTTAAACTAAGCAGTGCTCACAGGGTTCAACGCTAAGGATTTTTTCTACTGGCCCGATCGGGCCAGTGGTTCTGATTTTTACTTGCCCTGCCCAAATTTTCACTGGCCCCACCAAAAAAAAAAAGAAGTTAATCGCTATTTGAATGTGCGTGTGTGTATGTGTCACACACAGTTGATTTCAGAATTATTAGTTCCCCTAAATTATTAGCACCCCTGTTTATTTTTTCCCCAATTTCTATTTAACAGAGAACAGATTTTCTCAGCACATTTCTAAACATAATAGTTTTAATAACTCATTTTTAAAAATGATTTATTTTATCTTTGCAGTGATGTCAGTTAATAATATTAGACTAGATATTCTTCAAGACACTTCTATACAGCTTAAAGTGACATTTAAAGGCTTAACTAGGGTAATTAGGTTAACTAGGCAGGTTAGGGTAATTGGGCTAGTTATTGTATACTGATGGTTTGTTCTGTAGACAGTCTGAAAAACAATTAGCTTAAGAGGCTAATAAATTTTACCTTAAAATGGTTAAAAAATGTTTTTATTCTAGCCAAAATAAAACAAATAAGATTTTGTTCAGAGGAAAAAATATTATCAGACAAAATATCAACATTTCTTTGCTTTGTTAAACATCATTTAGGAAATATTTTAAAAAGAAAAAAACAACAAAAGAGGGCTAATAACTCTGTATATATATTTACGGTAATTTTTAAAATGTTTAAGGAAAACTATTCAGTTCATCAAGGCTATATTTATAAATGTAAAAAACGTGTAATTGTTAAATATTTATTAAAATTTTAAATAACTGCTTTGTTATTGTATTTAGTTTCAAATAAAATAATTCCTCCAGACATTATTGATTTTATAACTATTACCATTAATAAATATAATAATAATTAATATTAGTGATTTCTGAAGGATCATGTGACTGGAGTAATGAAGCTGAAATTTTATCTTTAAAATCACTGGAATAAATGAATAAATTAAATGATAAACTACTTTTGAACAGTTATTTTATAGTGCAACATTTCACAATTTGTATTTATGATGAAATAATTGCAGCCCTGGTGAGAAGAAGAAGCTTGTTTTAACATATTTAATCACACTGACCCCAAACTTTTGTGTATTGTGTATAGAATATTTTATAAGTGAAAATGTGCACTTTAATTTTAACAACCCACAGACATCGTCACCGAATACAAATCGAGGTCAGACTTTCTCATATATACAGAGCCTCATTTCAATTGTCAGGTTTTGTAGAAATCGATCAATTGAATTAATCAATCTATTAAAGAAACGTTGACTTTAATTCTGTATTTTAGGCTTAAATTATAGAGAGACATAGCAGATGAACCGAGACTGCATCAGATCAATGTAAATCTTTCTTTCGAGCTGTCAGTGCGGAAATGAACAAAACAACAGGCCTAATACAACATAGGCCTATTATACGATTAAAATATGGAAAAATTAACAGATAGTAATTTCGGTCAATTTTCCTGACGGATAAACCGAGATCAGGCTGGATAAACAGCTCTCGGTAATATTTCAGCATGCTTTCACTTTCGCATTTACCGGTAAGAATGACATCTCGCCCTGCTCATCATTCCCTCTTCATATAGCCGTATATATGGCTATTACACGATCATGATACACTGTGATATAGCCTGGGTCGTTAGTTCGTTGCATTGTTTTGTTTTCTCGCTACAATCGATCCGCTCAATAGGACAGAGACCGCGTCTTATTCAGGCGATCTTGGACTGATTGATTTGGCGCAGAAGCGAGCGCAACTGCTGAATATATGCCAAAAAAAAAAAAAAAAACGCGCTAACGGGTGAAACGAGACAGATTCCGAAACAAACGTCTATGTGTGAAAGCACCGTAAGATTGTATTTGCACACAATTGACAGACAGTCGCAGCACGCAGCTCTGGCTCGATCTGGCAGGCAAAAAGGCAGCAGCTGGCCCGATCAAGCCAGTAACATTTTGTACACTGGCCCGAGTGTCTCGCACGCTGGCCCCGGGCCATCGGGCAGTCCTTATTGTCGAGCCCTGGCTCATAATATCGAGTGGAAAAAAAGAAAAAGACCGCTGGGAAACATAACCTGCTTTGTTTTGTTTTTATTTTTTTTATAAGAAACACAGTTTAGATCTGTTTAGGATAAGAGGAGTGTGAGTTATTAGCACCTATCACTGAATGTGAATATCGAAAACAAAACCAACTTAGCTTAACTCCTTTACCGCCCCTCACACAGCTTGATCCACGCTGGCATTTCTCCTCTTGGGCTTTGGTTTTGAAAAGGGAAAAAAATCCCACCACCCAGTCCAAACTTTTAGGATAGCGGGTGTCAGATTTTCACAATCCAATTGCGCAACGATTTGGCTTGTTTCCCTCGCTCGAAAGCTTGACAGAGCCTCTGCCCGTAGCTACGATTGGTAAGCCGCAATTGGTGGGTGGCAGTTTTTGGGCGTGGCTTAGCGAAGGGTCAGTTTAACACGAGGATCCCGTGAGAGCAAAAGCACTAAAGGTATGAGACGCCATCGTAAACAAAAGTCAAGCGAACGCAAAGAGACTGAATGCACGAGAGAGAGAGAGAGAGAGAGGTGTATGTTGTATGTGAGAGAGAGAGAGAGAGAGAGAGAGAGCGAGTATTGGCACGCGAGTATTGGCTCGATCTCAAGTTCAAATTCAAATTCTCTCTGCGTTCGCTTGATTTTGTCCACTCCGGCGCCTCATAGTAGTCACGTTGGATACTGTCGAATCAAAACAATCTACCGTGCTTCGATTGGACGTCATGCCGAAAGCGCGCATGCTCACACACACGCGCGCGCGCATGCTGTCACACACACGCGGCATGCTGTCACACACACACACACACACACACACACACACACATAAACGGAGAGAGAGAGAGAGCGGTCCATGTCAACATACTTTTTTATCGTTGGGCTTTTCATGGGAAGCAGCAAGTCTTTACAAGTCAATAGGGGCAAGTCCTAGTCAAAGTCCGAGTCATTTATGTTCAAGTCCAAGTCGAGTTGCAAGTCTTTTTATATTTTGTCAAGTCGAGTCTAAAGTCATCAAATTCATGACTCGAGTCTGACTCGAGTCCAAGTCACATGACTCGAGTCCACACCTCTGGCACCGAGTGTAAACAAGTTAGCACTAACAGTTACAACCAAACTATAACCTCATGTTGGATTGTGTGACCGGAATAACACACGCGGCTTTCTGACGCTACCTGCCGTGTGCATCTAAGTTTCCGGGAAATGCTGAGTTTTTTTTCTCTCATTCGCCGTGCGGTATCAAACATTGCATGAAAAATACACGCTTAGAGCAGTTCCTCGAATCAAATATCACGTTTGTCGGGAGGGACATGAAGGAATTCCCTGAATGAAAGAGCCAAACTGCAGTTAAAGTCCACCATTTAATAATCTGGCAAATAATTTGACTACAGATGTCCATTTAAACACAGTCACATTGTCCGCTGTGGTTGTGTGTTTTGACTCTGAAATTCAGCGCGCCCAAATAGACACTCCCACACCAAGCCTCTTTTCTTCCTCCGACACTCCCCCCTAAACAGAGCTGGACACGCCCACTTTTCTGACTTTTTCCAAAGTAGAGGTGTGAAAACACCCTGCTGAAACGAGGGGGTTTCATGGCCCTTTAATGCAGACCAACAGAGACAGCGCGCAGAAGTATAATTGCACGGCTACGCGCATTGCATGTGCCGTGGGTTACACCGGTCACTTGACGCAGAAGTATAAACCAGGCTTAAGCGTCCCCATATCATAATTGGCTTTATCGCTCTGTTTCCTCTCCACCAATCAGCTGGTGTGTGGTGTGCGGTCTGGCGCTAAAATGGCTGCCGTCGCGTCATCCCGGTGGATGCTATACACTAGTGTTGGATGAGGAGAAAAGTTACTTTTGAAAGTAATGCATTACAAAACTCAGTTACTCCCTCAAGAATAACTAGTTTCACTACTTTTTTAATGGTAAGTAATGTGTTACGTTACTTTTAGGTTAATTGTTTGTATTACTTTAACTTACCTGACTGAGGGTTAATCTCTTTCAGAGCTTGCAGGGATTTATTTTCTTCTTTTTTTTTCTTTTTTATAAAGTGGTGTTTGTTTTGACTTCAAATTCATCGGAGGATGGCAATGATCTCTGTACAGAACTATATTGCATTGTGTATTTAGCTATTAGTGATTGACTTATGATAGTTCATCCAGCTTCATATCCAAACAGGCCATTTTTAGAGCTTTATCAAGTAAAGGCTTCTTTTATATTTAAAATTAGTTAAATGTTTGATTGCTGCAAAGACCTTCGAACTGTCAAGAGTAAAACATTTTTGATATCTCATTTAGTTCAGCCCGACACTAAAATTCTGTTATCACTAATTCACTCTCATGTTTTTGCCCATTTGTTCAAATTATATCTCAGAGATTTATAATACGCATGATAAATAAAAGCTGAAATTAAATCTGTTTGTCTTCTAAATCAAAACCAAATTCTTATTAAACTGCTCAGTTCACATCACACAGTATCTCTTAATGAACAATTTCTGAGTGTTAGGGAAATAAATATTCAACAGAGGAGAAGATTAACAGATCTTTTTTGTTCGGAAGATCAATGTATTTCTTATGGGTTTAGATTTTTCCAAGACTTGAGGGTGAATAAATGATGAGAGAATGCTCCTTTCGTGGTGAACTTACTCTTAAAGATGCAGTTTAGGACAAAGACATCTTGTTTCAAATGTTAATAGCATTAAATAAGTAGGGAGAAATGTGGGAGTTTGAAAGTGTGCAAGTAATCAAGCACAAATAAGTTAAAGGTGCAGTAGGTGATCTTCCACAATGCTAACAGCTTAGCATAAATCTCTGAATCACAGTCCCTCTCCTGTCGTCTAGAGCCATGCCTCCTTAAAGGTTCAGGACACCCTGAAGAACTTTTTTTTTTATATTAACAGATTTGTGTGTGTTGAGCATCAGTTAAGGCAATGTTAGCACCTGTCAGCTTTAATTGTGGGGAAAACTGGATAATTTTGAGCTTTTGTCAGCTAATTTCAGCTTCCGGGTTTAAAATGATTTTTAGGGCGGGATAAAAATCGGCGACGTGGCGCAGAACTGCAAGTGCGATGATAACGCGTCGGTTTCTCATTATTATTCATAGCGGAGTTTTCTTATCCTATGAGAAGAGCCGGCTGCTTAATTATTCATGAGACCTGCCAGACCTGCCAGAGTCAAGTCCGAGCTGTGAGACACAGACCGACAGTTCATGAAGGCTCATATGCGTTTGTTTCCATGATCCACGGGGTTTGTTGCATGTTTTCCCCCGCGATCTTGTCAGGGCCGATCATACAGCAAAGCTGTGTGTGTGCTGCTAGCATTTTTGTCGGGAGAGCAGCACGAGAATTAGAGAATGGCGGATGCTGTCTTTTATCAGGAGTTCGTTCACATTCAGACACATCACTGTGCTGCTGTGTTTGCCTAAATCCTCCAGATTACCAGCAGGGCTAACGGTTAAAATAGACAGGTCAGGAGACCTGCTGCACTGAGTCTGCTGGATACGGGGATTGAGGTAGAAGTCTTTGGTAAGGGTTTACATGAACACATTTATCTTTATAATGATATAAATTGTGGTTATGTGTATATGAAATAACGAATAACAAATGTAGCAGGGCATTAAATTACTGTTAATTTCTTTGCATTTTAACTTTGTGAACTATAAACTCATGCGTCTCCTCACGGTTTGTCTCATTTTGTGAGCTGACTGACAACAACAGTTGTTCGCTCCCCTTCTCCCCTGCTGGCTACGCCCACTCCTGCCCGATGCTCGCGGAGCTCCACGCCCATTAATCATGCATCTTTTGAAAAAATTCTGAAGTAGACTTTAACCGAAAGTGGGAGGTGTCATGGCCCTTTAAACACGAGCACAGCAAAAGAACCCTCTCTTATGTGTTAAAAGCGACTAGTGCTTTTCCGGCGGCGTGCAAGCCAAACTGACATGCTATTTCAGAGCGATTATTAGAGTTGCATGGTAAACAATATAGGGAGAGACTATAGGCGGAATAGCGGTGTTTACTTGTGTTTTGTTGTTAAACTAATTAAAATCTACATTATCTATGCTGTAAAAGGTCCCTTATGAAACTAAAAATAGTCTTATCAATCTTTCATCTGAAGATTTTAGTGGCTGAACAACACTTCTTTGAAGATATAACCCATTTGTAACAACAACATCTACAATTACATTAGCTTTGCGTGAAGCTAAAACAGTTTTAAAACAATACCTGTCTAAGAGAAATCCTTCAGACATGGTGTCATCCTTTCTCCAGCGTGCAAAGGTAACTCCTATATTGATTTAGGTTTTTAAAAGGTTTTGATTCAGCAGGTTTTTACCGATCGCGCATGGTCTCTCTCGTGAACGCACGGCGGTCGGCGGAGCTGTGTACAAAAGGCTGCACAGTTGTTCAAATCTGCAGTTGCTGACAGACAGATTGGGCTACTTATCGGAATTATTATGAGAGATGTCGGCCCGACTCTATTTAATTGGATGAACATTTTTTTGTTTTATGCCTCACCCAAAATATAAAAATACATAAAAATTCATTTAGATCATTTACTTTAATCATTACTATTAGACTGTCAAGAGACTTTCAACCAGCACAACTAAAAATGCTTCTGAAGACAATCACCTACTGCACCTTTAAATAATTAGGTTAGCACTGTTTATTGGCATTTCTATGGGGAATTTTTAAAGTATATGGACACATCAGTAATAACAAAAGATTGATTATAGTGTTCAAATGCTCTTACCGAATTAGTTCATCTAAAAAATTTTAATAATAATATTATAGTACCATAGTAAACTCTCACCCTGACCTGATGCAGGAGAAAAAACTCACAAAATCACATTCATACAGTGCATCCGTATCTCACCATTTTTAAGACACTTGCACTACAATAAAGCTTTTCTTACTTAGAGTTTTTGTCTTGTTTCAATTCCAAATATCAAAAAAAGTCTTAAATGAAGAAGCATTTTCTAGTCAAGTAAAAATAATTGTCTTGTGTTCAGAAACAATGTCAAAATTAAGTGAGTTTTTCCTTAAAACAAGCAAAATAATCAATGGGGTAAGTAAAATAATCTAGATTTCTCTTTGAATACAGATTTGCTTACCCCACTGGCAGATTATTCTGCTTGTTTAAAAAAAAAATTCTAAAAACAAAACAATATTTTTGCTTGTCTAGAAAATGCTTCTTAAGTTTTTAGTTATTTACACTAGAAACAAAACAAAAACTCAGTGTAGTTATTGCATTCTCGGAGTTGCCACTAGGAGTGCTATAGTGGACATTGGCAAGGCAAGTTTATTTATATAGCACATTTCATACACAGTGGCAATTCAAAGTGCTTTTCATAAACAAGAATTAAAGAAACAAGTAAAAAAATAAATAAATAAAAACAAATAATAAAACTGATTAAAAAAAACATAAAAACAGGTAAAATGTGATATAAAAGAATGAACAAGAAGAGAAAAACATGATAGTGCGATCTGTCGGACGCAGCACAGTGCTCATTCAGTAAAGGCACAGCTAAACAGATGTGTTTTCAGTCTTGATTTGAACGTGCCTAATGTTGGAGCACATCTGATCATTTCTGGAAGCTGATTCCAGCAGTGAGGGTCACAGTGGCTGAAGGCAGATTCACCCTGCTTTGACTGAACTCTTGGAATTTCTAGTTTATATGATCCTAATGATCTGAGTGATCTGTTGGGTTTGTATTCAGTGAGCATATCTGTAATGTATTGAGGTCCTAGGCCATTTAGTGATTTATAGACCAGTAATAATACTTTAAAATCTATTCTGAATGTAACTGGGAGCCAGTGTAGAGACCTGAGGACAGGTGTGATGTGACCTGATTTTCTGGTTCTGGTCAGAATTCTGGCTGCAGCATTCTGGATGAGTTGTAACTGTCTGACTGTCTTTTTAGGAAGGCCAGTGAGGAGGCCGTTACAGTAATCCACCCTGCTGCTGATAAAAGCATGAACAAGTTTTTCTAAATCTTCACTGGAAACAAAGCATCTGATTCTTGCAATGTTTTTGAGATGATAGTATGCTGATTTACTGACTGCTTTGACATGACTATTGAAACTCAGATCTCACTCCAGAGTCACACCAAGATTCTTGACCTTATTTTTTGTAATGATCTTTATGATCTTCTTAAATGAATGGCCGTGTTAACAACATTCCCCTGAGTGCTGAGGTTTATTTAACTCAATAGCATGCCAGTATATTTGGTTTGTCTACAACAGGACACACCGTTCTCTTGTGTCTGCCAGGCATTCACTTGTAAATATTTATGCATTACTGGCTAAATAATCACAGGCTCTGGAGATTATGTAACACATTTTTGATTAACTCTATAAATGCATCTTTCACCTCCATGGCATGTGATTTAAACATTTTCCCCTCCAGACAAGGCCTTTCGGCGTCATACTGCCCGAAGCGTTCGTTTTAAAGATAAAATGCAGCCAAACGTACTTCTGGCTACATAATTTGCGATCTCCAAAAATGTATATAGGGCTACATTAATGTATAATGTACGTTACTTGGGAGGCAGAGCGGAGCAGACTGAGGTTCAAGTCCGACAGGGAACACCTTCAGAGGTCGCAGTAGAAGCACCAATCCAACATAGGCTCATTCTGAAAACATAGCCCTATACCTTTTTTTAGATCGCAAATTATGTAGCTCAGTGGTTAGCACTGTCTCCTCACAGCAAGAATGTCATTGGTTCGAGTCCCAGCTGGCATGTCTATCGAGCTTCAGTGCTGTAGATATTGGATCCTTCCTCTGTGTTCTAATGTCCAGATTTTTAGACTCTCCAGCACCAGAATCTGATCATTTATTTTGGATGTAACATCTCTCTTTATTATGTAATGTACTCCAGGAGGAGATGCTTTGCAAGACATCTAAAGGACTTCTTACTGGTCGTCTTTCCTCTCTGACATCACAAGTGTGTTACTGGGCAGCTCTTACACATTCAAGCAGATCTCCATACATGACGCTGACCGAGATGATCTGAGACCAGTGTTCCTTTACTGTGCTTTATATAGCCAAATGGTCGGTGTGCTGTTGTGCAGGATTAGACATCAGTAGTTCACCAATACCTCAGAGACGTCTTTGTGATGTCATGGAGACGGTACAGCTGCCTTGTTATCATTCCTTGTAAGCAGCCATTGCAAAGGGGTTGCCATTGCTATAACTTCAGTGTATCTTAAAGAATAGACTGTTCTACTTGGCAACTGAAAGATCACATGCAAACATCCTCTATAATATCAGCAGGTTTTGGCAAGCATTACTCGGAAAATATTCAGGTTTTCATAGTAATGAAGGTGGAAGTTAAAGAGACATTACACTTTTTTTTTTTTTTTGGAAATTTTTGGCTAATTTTACAAATGCCCTATAGATAAAATGTTGAGTTTTATTATTTTTACTGCATTAAGCTGATATCTGGGTCTGGCAGGAGCACTTTTACCTTAGCTTCCCTACTGAAAAAACAGCTTAAACCAGCCTAGGCTGTTTGGCTGGTTTTAGCTGGTCAACCCGGCTGGTTTTAGAGGGATTTTGGCCACTTCCAAGCTGGTTTACAGCCATTTCCAGTTTGATTTTAGCTGGTCAGGCTGGGTAATGACCAGCTAAAACCAGCTATGTCCAGCTTAAACCAGGATGGACAAGCTGGTTGTAGCTGGTTTTAGGTGGTTATTTACTTCACTACCCTAATGAAAATTTAGAGATATTTTACTCACCTGTTTTTGAGGAAAACATGTCAGGATTAGTTAGACCAGGGATGTCCAGACTTGGTCCTGGAGGGCCGGTGTCCTGCAAAATTTAGTTCCTACCCCAATCAGACACAGCTGGCCTAGCTAATCAAGCTCTTACCAGGCTTTCTAGAAACATTCTTGCTGGTGTGTTGAAGCAAGTTGGAGCTAAGATCTGCAGGACACCAGCCCTCCAGGACAGAGTTTGGACACCCCTGAGTTAGACCTTTAAGTTCAGAGCTGGAAACCAGAGGGACTGCAGTTTGAACCACACAATGTGTGAGTGGTGAACTATCACTGTTGTGCAACAAACAATAATTCCAGATTAATCAAAATAAATCATGGCACATATATTGTGCAGACTTCATATGTGATCCTGGATCACAAATCTTATGTTGGTATGTTTGTGGGAATAGCTAAAAAAAATCCTTGTGTGGGTCAAAAATCATGCGATTATTAAGTAAAGATCATATTCCCTGAAGGTATTTTGTAATTTTCCTACTGTAAGTCTGTCAAAGCTTACTTTTTAGTTATAATATGACTTGCAAAGCACATAATTTGAACATCCTTAAATAAAAAATTCTCAATATATATATATATATATATATATATATATATATATATATATATATATATATATATATATATATATATATATATATATATATTGAGAACCCTGATTACAGATGTTTAATTACTTGTTGATTGGCCAAATATCATATATCACATCAATGCAATGCTTATGTATCTGCTTTCAGATGAAGTAAAGTACTCATTTTTAAAAGATTTGCCCTTCTTGTGGTTTTATGGTCATATATAAACATCTAAAGATCTCATTAAGATACCATAACATGCTTCAAGGGACTCATTATGATGCAGAAAAGCCTTTATTACTCATTTACATGTACAGATTCAGAGTAAGGGAGAAAGAAATGGCCCCTGGACACCATAGTCCCCCCTCAGCCCTCCACTGACGGGTCTAAGATTTCTGGCACCAAAACAACGTCACGCTTCCTATTTCAGGCACAGGTGCAACATTTCAGCAGCGGGTCGAGTGACCGGGAGAGAGAGAGAGCAAAGCTCAGTAAGAGTGGGTTACATTAGGACTCTGAATGAGGAATAGGATGCTTCCTGATAGCTTTTAGTAACATAGGGCAAGAGCGATGTTAATGCTGCTTAACAAGGAGCTAATTAAAGAGAGGCTGTTTTACTGTTGACGTGAAGCACATTATGTTGGTTTTTAGAGAATGATGAAGCGGGAATTGCCACGTTTTAGTTTGAAGAATACATGCTGCATGCCATTGCAACAGTTACTGTGGATGGTTGTGGGAACATGTGGTTAGCGCCGTGTTCAGAGTGGATGCTAACACATTCCCGTCATGTGGTCCAGTCAATAGAAACCAATCCTATGTCTTTATGACTCTCAGGAGACTCCATGAGTCGGCGGATTTGTTGTGTGTCTGTCCACCAGGTGAAAACCAGCTAGCCAGACTGCAAGGAAAAGTAACAGCACACAAAGCAGAAAAGGAAGATTAGCGGTAGCATTAGCAATCAGCGCTAAATCCAGAAAGCAAGATTTCAGATTGGGCTAAATTGTCAAAGCACTTGTGTTTATTATCCAGAGAAAGGGAAAACACAAAGCATCACTTGTTTTGTTGTTGTAAGGATCATATCACAACATTAAATTAACATTCCAAAAGCATTTCGTCGTTATAATATGGTCAAAAGAAATCATATACTTGTCACAGATGTCGAAAGGTTAATTCACTTCATTTGGCGTTTGTTTTTTTACAAGGCTGGAGAATACAGACATGTTCCCGCAAAAAAGAAAAATTACATAGTTACATCCCACGTCAGGCGCAGTCAAATAAGGCTTATAAAAATATCATGAGCCATTATGACTTGTCAATATTATGAAGCACTAATGCAGGACCGAAATGGACAGAACATCAAAACATTTGCACACACCTGTACAGATAATGCATAATAGATAAGGCTCAAGAAGTCGTTGCCATGTATGTTCAAATACATGTTATGCGTGTAGCATACATGCGCACTGTATACGGTTACAAAAATGCCCTACATGACACCGCATGAAATGCACTGTACACAAAGCACTCAGGAAGAATAGAAAAGAAGAATAAAAGAATACAAAACCGAATGAGAAATGGCAGAACGAAATGAAAAGGCAATGAAGGGTTCATAGGCACAGAAGTTCACCAGGTCGGAGAATCTCCACTGGAGTTTCTTTCCAAAGCACTTCAAACAGCGCAGAGTTGAATGAAAACATCGTCCTTTTGAAGTTAAGTAAAACGCCACGGGCCATCCGAGTGGGCTGCAATAAGATTCTTTGAAATCACATTGTGGTGATGCTTCTGTATATATAAAAAAGTCGATTGTGTTCTACAAATGTCAAAGGTTTGTCTCTTCCGTTAAGTGTCCTTTGAAGTGTCCGTTCAAGTGTGTTCTATCCTGGTCGGTCACATGATGATGGTTTCTGTGTGCTGCGAATATGAATTCAAGAACCGTTTGGCTTTCAGGCCAGGGCTTGTGTGAATGATCTTGCATGGTGGGTTGTGTTTAGCCCATCTAGATGGACGGCGCTGATTGGCTGGTCGAGCAGGACGTGAAAAATTGCTACTGCTGTGGACAGGAGACGACTCACGTTGGACCTGGAAGGGAACAAGTTTTAATGTAAGTATCTTCATGGATACATGATCAACAATTAGTTAAGTATATTCGATTTTTGTGTCAACATATTATGCCCTTTTTTATTTGTTGGTTAGTTAGAAAAAACTGAATATGTAGCAGAGAATGGGAAAGAGCACAGTTTCAATCCTGGAGAACACATTACCCTGCAGAGTTGAGTTCTAACCTAGTCAGATCAAGAGGTGTGTCCCAAATCACATTGTTGCTCCCTTTTCTACACTATTTTGTACACTCAAGGCTGATTTATACTTCTGCATCAAGTGCATGCCTTTGGTCTGGCGCAGTCTTCGCGTGGTCTTAAAGCCCTTGGCATGGCTGACGCACACCTCTCAAAAGATGTAACTACACGTCACAAAGTGTACCCTGCTGAAAAAAACAGCTTAAACCAGACTAGGCTGGTTGGGTGGTTTTAGCTGGTCGACCAGGCTTGTTTTAGAGGGGTTTTGGCCATTTCCAGGCTGGTTTACAGCTATTTCCAGCCTGGTCTTAGCTGGTCAGGCTGGGAGATGACCAGCTAAAACCAGCTTGACCAGCCTAGCCAGGCTGGGAGCCCAGCCAAAACTAGCTTAAATGTCCAGCTTAAACAAGGCTGGTCAAGCTGGTTTTAGCTGGTCATTTTCCAGCCTGACCAGCTAAGACCAGGCTGGAAATCAGCCTGGAAATGGTCAAAACCCCTATAAAACCATCCTGGGCGACCAGCTAAAACCAGCCAACCAGCCTAGGCTGGTTTAAGCTGTATTTTTCAGCAGGGTAGTGCAAGCTCTGTGATTGGTCAGCTTGGTAGAGGTGGTGCCGAGAGCTGTGAGCCCGATGACGCAAGAGTATCGAGTCCAATAAAGAAGCTCCAGATGGAAACTTTTGTTTTCTGTTTACCTTATGATTAAAGTTGTTGCTCATCCACCAATTTATACCTCTGAATAAGCAAGTTTTAGCTACTTGTACATTAAGGTAGTGTTCAGAAAAACAAACATCCGTACAACTCAACAAAGAGGAACATAAAAACTCACTTGCACGACTACGAGCAAGGCATGCGCCATGGGTTACGATGATCACTCAACGCAGAAGTATAAATCAGTCTTCAGAAGTGTGGAATAGTGAACATTTCATGAACTTATCACTCACAGTTTTAAGTAGAGGAAGGGGTGGAGCTACTGGGCACTGAGGTTGCATTACTTTGTTTATTTTGGATTGTGCAAACAAAATTCTTCTATGTAAGTGATTATGCTACCTTTTAATGGTGAATGCAGTTGTACTCATCACAGGTACTATTTGGTAGTTTTGTACTTTATTTCACTGATCGGACAAATATTTTCAGGGAAACGGATTAAATTTCTGTTTAGTAAAAAGTTAGTGTTCCAATTGAGATGACACTAAACTCAGAATACTACACCAGGGGTGTTCAACCATGTTCCTGGGAATCTACGCTCCTGCAGAGTTCAGCGGTAATCTTGATCAAGCACTCTTGTCTTTAATTATCAAGTCCTCCTTTAGATCCTGCTTAGTTGTGTTTGGTTGGGGCTTGAGCTAAACTCTGCAAGAAGTTAGATCTCCAGGAACATGGTTGAGCACCCTTGCACTACACAGTTGAATGCTTTAGAGTGCACTTACACTATGATAACTGAACCATGTCCAGGCGTGTTTCTCTTTTCATTTGACAAGTGTGAATGCTCTGAATCGGCGCAGTTCAGCGGGCTGGCCCTGGCCTGGTTGGAAGAGTGTGGTTCAGTTGGGCTTTGGTGCGGTATGCTTGTAGTGTGAGTGCAAAGCGTACCTGATCCTGAAACTGAAGACGCAACGCTACTTTCATAAGGATTTATTAATCATTCTTACTTTTTAATGAACACTAACTGTCATAATTTATTAAAGATGCAAACCCCTCGCTGCACTTAAGCTGCACCTTCAGCCAAACCTTCTAATTTGTACAGCACAAGGATCTTTATGATAATCTATGAGAGTCAAAAGTTGTGGATCTGTTCGGCAAAATATTTGACTGTGTGTTACTGCATCCCAAATGACTTAAACGATATAACTAGAGCAATGTCCACTATGCTAAGCGAGAGCGCGTCTCTTCCTGTTAAACTGAACAGTCGTATTATTGATGAGGCAAGCGTGCTTGGGCTCGGAATGTAAAGATGCAGTGTTAGTGCGGGATTTCAGAGGAAAGTGGAGGGGGGACAACTGCACTTCTGGTTCGGTTCAAGGTAACCATGCCTAGTGCATTGCACCAAACCTGCAATTTAGGTACCATAAAGGTAGGTCATCTTTAATTATTCTTTCTTGCCAGGGTCTCTTACAATGCAAAGCTAAATTAACCCAGTATTGGTGCAGACAAAACTGAAACTTGACTGGTTAACCAGCTAATCTGGCTTAATGGTACAGGCCCTTGGTGTGGTGGAACACTTAACTGAACACTTTGGGAAATTGGTTCTTCAGGACCTTCTTCAGGACATTGGCTTAGAGCATGTGATGTGTTATAATTGCATCATGATTTAGACAAAGATTAATATTGCACTGTAATTTGGTATGTGTGTAGATAATATTTATATGAGCTCTTCACCTGCTTTGTGTCCATTTGCGGGGCGAATGTGGCCTTCTGACTTCTGTTGTTCTCCAATTCCATCATTTCCAGAAGTTGCTCCAAGTTGTCACTTCCCTGTCTCATTCTATCCACACCGATCCCTGCCTGTACCTTACTTAAGTTTTGAGATCCTGCTCTAAGAATGCTCTCCACCATCTGGTATTCAGAAAGTAGATCCTCCCCTTGGAAGCCTGCTTTGTGGGATTTAGACCCTGGAGGTACCTTCTGATAACCCGATTTAAGGTGAGACGGTGATGGGCTTAAGTTATAGGACAGGCCATGCTGTTCAAGAGTACAACCACCCCTCCCACTGTCTCTGTCTCCATTCAGGAGGTTTCTAGAAGGACCAGCTGCCCGAGGCTGCTCCTGGCTGGGCTCCAGTCTTGCTGCCAGTACATCACAGTCTGTGAGGCATTTCTGCACGGGACGTGTGGATACCCGCTTGGGGTCAAACTTGCTCTGGCAAATGGGAGTGTTTGTGTGCCTTGGAGGATCATTGGAGACAACTTTGGTCACAAGGCCATCCTCTATCAGGGTTTTCCCTTCATTCTCCTGCAACATGGCACCAAACTTGCGCAACACAGATGGGCTTTCAGCTTTCTTGTCAAGCAAGAGGCACTTTCTGTCAGGTTGCTGTGGTGATTCTTGGTAAGCGGTTCGAGAGCTTACAGGTGAAGCATCTCTCTTTTTGATTGACAGTTTGGAAGTTTTGGGTGGGAGGTCATTTGATGAAACAGGCTCTTTCCAGCTAACATGGCGGGTTTGGCAGTCATCCCAACTTGATTTCTTGTTCTTCTTGTTCTCAACCTCCTCAAACTCATCCGATATTACACAAGAGGCAGTCCTGGAGTGATAAAACAAGTAGTAGTAGTTATAGATAAGCATCACCAAAAGCAAGAAACACCACAATCATGCGTTTCTTGCAGAGTTTTTGTCTTGTTTCTAGTCCAGGGGTTTTCAAAGTGTGGCGCCCTGGGGGGCGCCAGAGCATGTCAGGGGAGGTGCGGGAAAAAATATTATATAATAAAAATATAATTATTAAGTTTAATTATTATATGTATTTCTTATTATATTTAAACGTTTTAATTAAACAAAGCTAAAAAAATTAACACGTCAAAAATAAGAAAACCTTTTTTACCCAGAAGGCCATAGCTGTGAATTCGCTTCTGTTTGGCAAGCCCGCCAATACAGGTATATGCCTGCTAATACAATGGATCGGTTTCTGAGACCCCCCGATTCAAAGCCTTCAAGTTCAGGGCTTAAACCCAAAAGACGGCGATATGATGATCAGTATTTGAGTTTAGGATTTATGTGGACAGGACCAGCTGATGAACCATGACCTTTATGTGTGGTTTGTCAAGATATTTTGGCTAATGACAGCATGAGACCCGCTAAACTTCGACTGTTTTGACTGGGATGGACAGTTCTTGGATCTGTTCTATTCATATTGAACAATCATCCTAGTTTTAAAAACGTTATATTAAAATACTTCTTATTACTCTGTAAATAATTGCACTTTCAAGCAATAGATGATAAAAGTGAGTTAACAGTCTGACATCTGTCTGTGTCTTTATATATACACATATGTGTGTGTGTGTGTTTGGGAGGAGGGGGGCACCAATGGATAAGTTGTGTCAAAAGGGAGGCCCACTGTCTTAGACTTTGAAAAACCCTGTTGTAGTCCAAATATCTTAAATGAAGAAGGATTTTCTAGACAATTTTAAAATATTGTGTCGTTTTCAGAAATACTAAGTCGAAATTAAGTGAGTTTTTCCTTAAAACAAGCAAGATAATCTGCCAGGGGGGTAAGTGAAATATTCTTATTTGTTCCAAAGGTAATTTTGCTTACCTCCGACTGGCAAATAATTGAGCTTGTTTAAAAAAAAAAAACACTTAATTTTAACTTATTATTACTTAAAACAAAGCATCTGACTCGTCTTGAAAATGCTCAAAATTTAAGATTTTTAGATATTTAGATTAGAAACAAGACCAAGATTCAAATTGGTATTGGATTCGGAGAATGATTTACCTGTTTGTCACAGGACTAGTCTTCATGTTATTTTGATAACTGTTTGTAACTGGATATACCTTGGGGCTCTAAGTGCAAAAAAGAGGGGTTATAATGGTAAGTAAGGTGAATATATATATATATATATATATATATATATATATATATATATATATATATATATATATATATATGCAAGAATATACTCTTGATGCAGAGAGATTGATCAATCGTAAAATACTCACTGCATTTTGAGCCCCATTGTTTCCTAGGGTCTTTCCAAAATACTGGCCCTTTTGGAGGTATCCATTAAGGATTTGTAGGGTGGCATCTTTCCTTGCATAATCGTGACAACTGGCAGGATAATGGCTGTCGTTGCTCATGGAATCAAGCATGTAATTATTGGAGCCATTACAGTAATCACTGGAGTGGTGAAACCCAAGGCTTTGCATAGCTGAAGGATCCGCTCTTACTTCATTGCATCGACGAATCATGAGATTGTTGCTGGGGTGACCATGAGCTTCATGATAGCCATTGGCCTGTTGGCTGTACTGAGAGTTGACTGGTAGCAATGTAATGTCCAGACTTTTGTTGTTTGTGCTGGACTCACTGGCTTCTCTTCTGGCTTTCACTTCATTATACAACTGAAATATAAATACACAATATTAGAGACAAAGCAGTGGGGAAGTGTGATTTCTTTGCTCACCAACATAAAAGAAAAATATCTGTAATGCACAAGTCAGCAAATACAACTTGCATAATCTACTGCATGAATAAACAACATGCGGTTTCTCCATTAGAAAAGGGTCAAACAGAGGGAAGGGGGTTACTTGCCCAGGGGTTAATTCAACCACCAATAGGAACGTACTTGATTGGCCTATTTCAACATGAATGCTTTGGCATTCTGTGTGTTTTAGTGTGTGAGAGAGAGTTTGTGTACGTTCTTGGGTTGTTGACACTTCCCTTTGGGTTTAGTAAACATCTGTCAAAGTCATGATTCCAGATGGAGAGCAAAGCAACTATTATTAAATCCAAGAGATGCAGCCAATTTAGGCAACAGGGGGTCAGGATTCTTTCAGTCAAACGCAATCTTATTTAGCGGCCACTATCAAAACATCAACAACTCTGTGGCCTGTAGTATTTACAAAATTGCATTGATGTTAGATCTGTTTTGGAATATAGACCCATTTTACATCTCCCCTAGAATTAAACAGTCGAGTTTAACCATTGAATACAATTAGATGATCTCTGGGTTTGGCGGTAGATCTTTTAGCTAAGCATAGATCACTGAATTAAATAAGACTATTAGCATCTGAAAGTGCCTGAAAATAGTTGTGAATCATTTCCATGGTTGCAAAATTTTCAACCACTGTTTAACATCATTGTGCCAGTCCTACACCAGCCAACCCGCTTTGAGCTGGGATCGAACCAGCAACTCTCTGCATAGGAGTCGGTTGCTCTAGCAAGTAGGCTAAAGTCCATGGTCTCTAGTGTCTGTCGCTAGTAGGGCTGCTCGATTATGGGAAAAATCATAATCACGATTATTTTGGTCATAATTGTAATCACGATTATTCAAAACGATTATCAGTTGAAGTCAAACATATTCCTCTTCCAGTGAATTTATTTTTATATATAAATATTTCCCAAATGATGTTTAACGGAGGGATTTCTACACAGTATTTCCTATAATATTTTTTTCTTCTTATTTGTTTTGTTTCAGCTAGAATAAAAGCAGGTTTGAATATTTTGAAATCTATTTTAATAGCTCGATATTATTAGCCCCTTTAAGCAATACATATGTTTGATTGTCTGCAGAAGAAACTACTGTTATACAATGACTTGTCTATTTACCCTTATTAAGCCTTTGAATGTCACTTTAAGCTGAATACTTGTATCTTGAAAAACATCTAGTAAAATATAATGTGCTGTCGTCATAGCAAAGATAAAAGAAATCAGTTATTAGAAATGAGTTATTAAATCTGTTATGTTAAAACTGTGCTTTAAGCATCTTCACTGTATTTTCAATTTTATTATTAATTAATAAAAAAACAGTCGGCAGCAGCAGGAATACCGCACCCTGTCATTTTAAGAATAGTGCGGCTCTGATATGGTTTCTCTTTCTCGTGTCTTTTGATTCTCAACTTGTTTCTTTATTACACAAATGAGGGTTAATATGAATAATCACTAAACACTGCGCTCTGACACGTGAGATGTGTGTGTGCTCTGCTGTCCAAGGCTAAGCGCGGCACGCGCGCAAACACACACACAAACGCTATCTGTCCGAGGCTAAGCACGGCGCGCACACACACAACAGCACGTGCTCTTTTGCGCTTTTAAAAATATGAATGATGCGCATCCCGTGCTGCAAAAGTTACATTACAGCACATGCTTTTAGTCATTTTCACGTGGAACTGAGCTTTGCAGAGGCAAAGAGTTTTCACACGTGTACAACTGGAAAGGGGGCAGTATGTGATGGAATAATCGTTTATCTCGATTAATGGTTTTTCATAATCGTTAAAAGCCAAAATCGAAATCGGATTTCGATTAATTGTACAGCCCTAGTCGCTAGAGCACCGTTTCAGGTTCAGAGGAATGGGGTTTATCTGCAAAGCACTTCACTAGCTGGCCTCTGTTACAATCACCCCCCTAAACCTCACTCCCATGTAGTTCATGGCACCAATATAACCCCGCCAGTCTTGCACCACCCAACTCGCCTCGAGCTGAGATTGAACCGGCGACACTCCGCATGGGAGTCGGTTGCTCTAACAAGAAGGCTAAAAACCATGACCTGTAGCATTTGTCAGGTTTAGAGAAGTGAGGTTTACCTGCACAGCACGCCATTAGTTGGCCTCTGTTCCACCAGTTCCACCAGATTCAGCCATTTATCTATCTTTAAAAGGAAAATTATCAACACTCTGGTCATTTTTGAACGAGATGCTAATGGTCTAATCTGATTCAATGATCTATGCTAAGCTAAGCTGATATTGCTCCTGTCAGACCCAGAGATCGTCTGAAAGGATTCAGCAATGGGAAAACTCAGTTGTTTAACTAGTAAAAACAAATGCAGTGTTTATAGTCAATGACATTTTTAAATAAGGACTCTACATATAGAGAAGGATGGAAGTCGATCTTGTCTAGCATCACTGCAGATGAAAGTTTGTCTCACCTCTTCAATCTTCTTCTGCATATCCTGTAGCTGATCTTCCCATTCCTGCATCTCTGAGTCAAAATTGTCAGGCAGGTCAGCTCTCTCTCCACCCCACACGCAAGTCCCAGGCTCCAGCCCACGGTGCAATTCCAATGTGGCCATTCTTTAGCCTATGAGCGCTCAGAAACCTATGCAGCAATTTCTGAAAGGTCACTGGAGTGACCACGTTGGAAAGTCCACCAAGACCTCTATAAAGACAAAAAAAGAGATTCATCACTGAGAAACAGAAACAGAGAGTAGTTCGGTATTTCTGGGGGATTCCACCGTGGCTTTGTAGTTTGTTTTTTCAAGTTAAATCTTATTCTGTTGCATTTCAGATAGACTCGTAGAAGGAAGCAAAATCCCAGCTGTGTGGTCTGGACACCTGCTTTAAAACTCTTGACGCTTTTCTATATGCATTCCTTGTCCTTCAAAGTAGCTCTTACCTGTCAAAATTGTCAGCACGTTCTTTAGACACCAACTTCATTAGACATGCTCAAATTACCTAAAGGGACTTCAGGGATTTTGAAGTCAGTTTTATATCATGTTCAGTCTCCCCAGAGCCTGATCTATCTTAATCAAGGGCACGGTAGGAGTAAACGGTTTCCCCTTGCAAGATTTAAAAACACTTAGTCTAGAGATTTACCATTTCTTTTGGGCTAAGGATGAGGTGAAAGTTCCAAACAGTTGCGGGAAGTTTTACCCGCTTGGGTAAGCTTAAAATAGTAGCATCCTTTCCATGGTAACGTCACTGAGATTTTCTGCAGCACAGCTTTGATTTACGACAGGTATAAGGGAACTTGACACCCAGTTTAAGGCATTGAATTTCCGCAATGAACAGCCAGATGATGTAAGGACGGAGACTATTTATACACCATGCGATATACATCATAAGCTTTAAAACATAAAGGGTTGGTATGTGTTTTCTTTACAACAAGCATGTATTGTTATTGAACACAAATGTAACTGATTAAAATAGTACTATTACCAACGATATTTAAGTGACCGTTCCATCAATTATTCACAAGAGGTAGTAACCTAAATACATAGTGTAAGCTGTAAGGATGTTAAGACTCTTCATGTTAGGAGATCTAATAACGTCAACCCAAGTTAAATATCACAGAAAAGTGAAATACTGTAGCTTCAAAAGAGTTATTAGCAATTATTTCATACTTTAAGAGATTTAAAAGTAGAGGTTTCTGTTCTTGCCTACGTGCTTTCTCAATCCTTACCAGTTAGATCTTATTATTGGTTCCTCCAGAAACTTGCGATGCTCTGAAACAGCTGCTCCAGAACGTACGTATGTTGTTCACGTACAGATTTGTCGCATGTATGAAGATCACTCCTGTTTCAGTACCACCTCCCCTTTGACTGCTCCTGCGTGTAACTGTGGAAAGACCACTGATGTTCGTACCCCACAGCGTGATGTTAAAAATCCTGTGTATTAGATCCTAAATGTTTCCTCTGTCCGGCCCTATGGCCCTGTCCGGAGCTCGGGGGTAAACAACTGTAGTCCTGAGAGGGCCCTGGGGCTTTATAGTCACTAAAGTATTTACCCCTGCGACGTCAGACCTGCCAGGTGTCCGGTGTCATAATGTCAGATTTATTCCAGCATTCATGGTCTCCATGCAGGAGACCGACGTCACTGACATTCTAGGTTAAAATTACAAAGGCAGAAGGAGAGTGTTTACATGTCTATTTTAAAATGCCCAGTTCTCCCCTATCTCTGTCAAACTGCCTTGTTGCTAGTCTGCTTTTAGGGCTTGGCAGATTGTGGTCTTGTGACTCCTTTTCCAGTTGTTTCAACCTCTAATGCCAACAGGCAACTGCGCTATTTGTGACTCTCAAAACACTGTTCATTTTATTTTTAAGATACCACCGACGGAATTAGCAGATACTAAGTGTGCTGTCCGCGGTTCCTAATGGACGCCTCACACTTGTATTTATTTGACGCATGAGGCTGTTGCGCAATAAACAGACGGCCGATGGTTCAGCCCTAATATTGGCCGCTGACTCAAATAGTTTCCGGGCACAATAATGCAGGAAGAAAACAACAAAGCAAAAGCCACTGAGATGGAGAGACTGTGGGACTTGGCACAATATGGCGCAAGTCTCACGCAAGTTTTTATTGCTAGTTTCTGCCGGGCCAGATGTCAAGTTTTACATCCTGAGCCACATTGTTTAATTTGCATTTGCATAGCCTATGGGCATGCTGGTGGTAAAGTCTAGATCGGGTATGCGGCAGGCCGGAAGTGCAATATGCACATTAATAAAGCAGTATTTTTTTATGACACTGTATTACAATAATTAATATTTTTACAGTACTGTGAGGGTTGGGTTTAGGGTTGGGGTGGGGTTAAAGGGTGTTAAAGGTTCAGGACACCCTGGAGAACTTTTTTTTATATATTAACAGATTTGTGTGTGTTGAGCATCAGTTAAGACAATGTTAGCACCTGTCAGCTTTAATTGTGGGGAAAACTGGATAATTTTGAGCTTTTGTCAGCTCATTTCAGCTTCCGGGTTTAAAATGATTTTTGAGGCGGGATCAAAATCGGCGACGTGGCGCAGTACTGCAAGTGCAATGATGACGCGTCGGTTTCTCATTATTATTCATAGCGGAGTTTTCTTATCCTATGAGAAGAGCCGGCTGCTTAATTATTCATGAGAGCACATGCTTTCCGAAGGCAAGACAGACCTGCCAGTTTCAAGCAAGCTGTGAGACACGGAGTCACGGACCCACGGCACGCTGTAGCCGTTCATGAAGGCTCGTATGTGTTTGTTTCCATGATCCACGGGGTTTGTTGCATGTTTTTTCCCCGCGATCTTGTCTGGGCCGATCATACAGCAAAGCTGTGTGTGTGCTGCAAACATTTTTGTCGGGAGAGCAGTGCGAGAATTGGAAAATGGCGGACGTTGACTTTTATCAGGAGTTCGTTCACATTCAGACACATCACTGTGCTGCTGTGTTTGCCTAAATCCTCCAGATTACCAGCAGGGCTAATGGTTAAAATAGGCAGGTCAGGAGACCTGCTGCACTGAGTCTGCATTCAGATCTATAATAGACCCGGGGATTGAGGGAGAATCCTCATTTATATTGTTTACATGAACACACTTATCTTTATAATGATATAAATTATGGTTATGTGTATATAATATTACGAATAACAAATGTTGCAGGGCATTAAATTACTGTTTATTTCTTTGCATTTTAACTTTGTGAACTATAAACTCATGCGTCTCCTCACGGTTTGTGTCTCATTTTGTGAGCTAAGTGTCAACAGCAGTTGTTCTCTCCCCTGCTGGCCACGCCCACTCCTGCCCTATGCTCGCTGAGCTCCACGCCCATTAATCATGCATCTTTTGAAAAAATTCTGAAGTAGACTTAAACTGAAAGTGGGGGTGTCATGGCCCTTTAAAAATACATTTTATTGAGTAATTTAATAGATAACATAACTAATACTCGATACAACAACTGTTTTTAAATTACTGTGACGGTTTGTTTTAGGGTTGGGGTGGGGGTAGACGTTAATAAAATACAACAAATGAGAAATTTAATAACTAATAGAAATAATTCTTGTTAACTTCTGGCCGCAAACGTATCCGCTCTAGCAACAACCCATGCTGGTCTGAAAAAGTGTTTTAAGGCACATTGTTGACATGTTGCTTTTTTATTGACCAACTAAAAGCTTGTCTAAAATGAATTGTACAGTTATTTATTTCTTTTTTTAAAGACTGCTTTAGTGATCGGTGGGTCCATAATAAATAGATTATTATTGTATATATTGCATTTTTTCATTAATTTTCTTTGGTTTAGTCCCTTTAGGGGCCGATTACACTAAACGATTGATTGAACTAACGATTTACGAATCGAACTGAATGATTTACTAATGGCCATGAGCATTTTGCATCCTGCTTATGCGCCCTGCGTGCCTCACGTTTTAACCGCCTGCTGCGCCTCGCGTTTTTGCATGTGTGCACTGTACGCTCACAGTTGAAAAACAGTCAGGGGCGCAACTGCACATTTACTGATGGGTATGCGGCTTCAACTTTTGTGCGGCCCCCTTCAATCCAACTATATTTTATAACAGGCAAGTGATAAAATGTGGAAAATATTTCAATCAACAAATTAAAGATATTTTTTCATAAAGATATCAACATGCTTCAAAAAATACAGTTTCGCAGTTCTGAACACAACTGAAATAGTATGAAGTAGTAAAAGGTATAATTACATTAAGCATGTTAAGTCGCAAAGAAATTCATCTCATACCACCCCAAAATCTTTTCTCAATTTAATTTTCCCTCACTAAATGATTATAGGGCGAGGCAGTGGTGCAGATAGGGATTTGGACATACTACTCTTCTCACATACTGTTTTTAGAAAGAATTATGGAAGTATGCGATTTCGGAAGCAGCCAATACACTTAGATCATTAAAAACTATGAAATATAAGAAACGCAGTGTTCTTTTAGCTGGCAAGTTTCCCTAAACATTCCCTAAAAGAAACCTGCTCTAAAAAATATGATTATTTTTTAGTGTTATCTCCCAAAACAAATATTTGTAATCACAATAAATTGTAATTCAGTGTTTCCACAGATTTTCATTATGGATTTCCATCTGCCAATTACTTAAGAAGGCTCAAATCCGTCTTCTAAGACTGAGATTGAAGATGCCATCAATCTGAATAAACTCATAAATAGCTCTGATGTTCAAACTGCTGATCATCATGGGGCAATATATCCCAACCGCTCTGTGACATGCTTGCAGGCATGAGGAGCACGTTCAGCAGTAGACTGATCCTGCTCTGGTGCAATAGAGAAGGTAATTTGTGCATACTAATATCATGTACAAAATCACTTAAGGTAAAGCTTTGGACTCCATCCACAAGCAAGCCACAGCTGTTCTTTAGCATGTCACATGAATATTTATGTGCAACATTTTGGTTCAGGTTCAAGTTGCAACCTTATATAATCTGTATTCTATATCTGTTGATGCAACATCGTTGTTCTTGAAAATCAGTCCAAGATTCCTGCTTCTTCAGTCCAATGCTAACTTTTTTTTGAAAGTAGGTCCATTTTACAACTCATCTAGAGTTAAACAGTTGTGTTTTACCTTGTTTTAAAATCCATTAAGCCGATCTCCTGCTCTGGCGGGAGCACTTTTAGCCTAATTAGCTAAATTTGCTAAATTAGCATCTCACTCGAAAGATAAAAAAACAACAACACTTTTCATTAGTTACTCACCTTTGCATGCTTCTGACAGGCGGTCATTCCAGCTGATGTGACTGGAATTCTGGCTGATATACCCTAAAATGGTTTCTTAACTGTTCCATTGCAAAATCTTTGGTTGCACAGCAAGCATCATTGTGACTTGTAGCCATAGTTCTGAATAAATGCCTTCTTGGTAATGCCGTTTCCAGAGGTTTAAGGGTCTTGATGTCTTCACAAACGCAGATATTCTGATGTTGTATAGTAGTCTTTAGTTGCAAAAATAAAACTCTTGATAATGTACCTTCCAACGGCAGCCATATATATGTGATTTGGGTAAAACAGTCTCCAGCATTTATGCAGTCTTCTGTGCTTAAGCGTGCTGTCTGTGCTTGGAAAGTGACCATCCTGAGATTCTTCGACCATGGTGACATACACAACATTGACAAACAAACGAAAACAAAGGGCGAAACTATGCTAATGAGTGGAAGGATGGTAATCACAGGACAAAAAAGAGGGTAAAAAGAAATACAAGTTTAAAAATGGTGGCATAAGAGAGCGAGGAGAACAACACTAGGATGAGGATGAATAAAATGATGGGCTGAAACATCTGGGGTGAATAATCGACAGGATTAACAAACATGCATTAAAAAACAAGGGTGCGTGGGAAGACAGGATCAGAAAGAAAGAGAAAAAGGTTCAGACATTATGGCCATTAACATTTTCTATTTGCATAGTTTACAATTCTTGGCAAGTTATAAAACTATTCTGTTACTTTGTTAAATGTTCAAGCAGTCAGGAAATAAACCTTGAAATATGTGGTGCTAGTTTGCAGTGCATTGTAATTTAATTCTCTTTTTAAATGCTGAATTTAAATAAAGGTCTGCATTGTCCATTACCCTGCTAAAAAAATCCAGCTTAAACCAGCCTAGGCTGGTTGGCTGGTTTTAGCTGGTTAACCAGGCTGGTTTTAGAGGGGTTTTGGCCACTTTCAGGCTGGTTTCCAGTCATTTCCACTCTGGTCTTAGCTGGTCAGGCTGGAAAATAACCAGCTAAATCCAGCTAAAACCAGCTTGACCAGCCTGGTTTAAGCTGGACATAGCTGGTTTTGGCTGGGCTCCCAGCCTGCTCGGCTGGTCAAGCTGGTTTTAGCTGGAAATGGCTGGAAACCAGCCTGGAAGTGGCCAAAACCCCTCTAAAACCAGCCTGGTTGACCAGCTAAAACCAGCCAACCAGCCTAGGCTGGTTTCAGCTGGATTTTCCAGCAGGGAAGGCTTTAGGACAGTGGTCTCAGACTCAAATCCTGAAGGACCACATACATATTGAGATTTTAACCAAGGCTCATTCTGAAAATGTAGCCCTGTGGACGTTTCTGGAAACCGTGAAATAAGTCCCGGGAGGTACTTTATTTTTGCAGTTTTTGTTTACGCGAATCAGTGAGAAGCTGTGCTCTTTTTCGCATCTCAAATGCCTCTCACGAGTGCCGTTTGTGCCCGTGCTGTTCCCATGTGAACCCACCAGAGGCTGCTGTTGAATGACCGTCTGTCCAACTGGCTGAATGATTGACTGGGCGACCGGCCAATCGGCTGACCCACCCTCCTCCTTCCCTGAACCCAACCAATTTTACCAATTGACCCACCGCCCACCTGCTTACTTTACTAAACCCAACCAAAAATTTACAAAAGCTGTCCAGAAAAAAAAAGCCCTTGTCTGATTTTTGGTGATTCTTGTCTGATTATTTTTTGGATTCTGTTTTTGTCTTATCTGATATCTGGAAACGCTCTTCCCCGGACTCAAACCCTGATCATCATCGGTGTCGTGGTCAGCTCCTCTCTGCGTCTCAAGTCCGGCAACGTATACGATGAGCTAACTGGATAAACTGGTTGCAGCGGGAAAGCCATCCACATGAAGGTAAGCAGTCAGCCGGTAAGCGCCAAAATGAATGGCGACAAACCGCCCCGTAGCGTTCGCTGTACCTGTATGTACCTTCGGCTACATAATTCTTGGTCTCCAGAAACATTTTCAGAATGAGCCTGAGTTATGAAATTTAGTAACCAGCTCTAACCTGCTGACGTTTCTATAATGATGTCTCTGAAATTTCCCATATGTCTATTAGTAATAAAACAAAGTAGAGACCTACAAACAAAGGACTCTGCTGTGGGTCCATCTTGCGGAAATAATTTTGGACGCCACTACACATGGATGCTCCCTCGAATAGTGCATTATTTAAGGGTATAGGGCCACCTTTGAATAAAGTCTAGTAATCATGAAACCCTGATTAGCTGGATCCGGTGTGTTTAGTTAGGGTTGGAGAAAAATTGTGTAGACCTGTAGCCCTCAAGTAATTGTGTTTGAGACTTCTTTCTTAAACTTCTTTAGGACAGTGGTCCACTTTAGCCCCGGTCACACTGCACTTTTCGCCCAATAGACTTCCATTCATACGCATGTGAACGCAAAGAACCGGAAACGCAAGCTCATGTGACAAGTTTTGCAGTCCGCTGTAGGGCTGCAATTAACGATTATTTTAATAATCGATTAATCGGTTGATAATTTCTTCGATTAATTGATGAATCGGATAAAAAAACCAAACAAACAAGAAGAGCATTCATTTTCAACCCCTTATTCAAAAAAGCTTGCGCATTTGTCTGATATGAATGAATCACATCTGCAAATTATATTTGAATGGATTGTTAGACTCCCTGGTGTGTTTTACAAACTCTAAATGTACTGTTCTGCTAGTAGTTGTGTATATTTACATGTCTAAAACATAAACACTGCATAATTGTGATAATATGACACGTCTTGAGTTTAAATTTTTAAGTTGCCGCTGTAAGCTAACACTAACTGGTCTTGCTTGTCAAGCTGGATAACAAGTAAAACATCAGCACCAGGAACTTTACGGTCCTCACTTCAAAACGGAACAAAAGTAGGATTCTTTAGTGATGCACCCAGCTGTTGAACTCTCTTCCTCTTCAACCCTGTCTATGAGGCACCAAACTCTGTATCAGTGCGCGAGAGAGGCAGAGTGCTTTCACTCTGCTCTTTACTGCCACTAAACTGTTTTTTTGTTTTGTTTTGTTTTTAATAATCAAACGTCCCCATGTCGCGCGACACATTAAGTCGATTATGAAATTTGTTGCCAACGCTTGTAGTAATCGATTTTAATCGATTTAATCCATTCATTGTTCCAGCCCAAGTTCGCTGTGTTGGAAAGTTCTAGCTTGGTGAACTCTGACCTGCAAAATCAAATCACGTGATTGCGTGAGACCAATCAACGATCAAAACATGACCACTCTGGACAGAAATTTAAAATAGGGACCAGATTTTTTAATGTTTAATCATCTTACTTAATCCCAGCCCTTTTCACAACGCCATTCAACAGAAGTACCCAAACTCTAGTGTGACCGTGGCACTTATTGTAGAATTTTGCTCCAACACTAATCAAACACCTTAACATGCTAATCAATGTCTTCAGAATTGCTAGAAAGTGACAGGTAGGTGCATTTGATCCAGGTTGGGCCTAAATACCTGCTGAAATGGGTTGGGAGCCTGTGCTTTAGGAGCTTTCCACCAAAGTTTTATTTTATGAAGCAGAAGTGCCCAATCCTGCTCCAGAAGGACCAATGTCATCCAAATTTTGACTCCAATGGTCAAAAAAATTTAATGTTGCAATAGTGACACCAAAGAAGCATCACACTTGGTTTCCCAAAGAACTTTCGGAAAATAGCTCTGAAGAGAACCATTTTTGTGGGGATAAATTATATAGTTTTTTACTACTAGAAAGACCCTTTTGTGGAATGGAAAAATTATTTGTATGTTAAAGGTTCTTGGAACCACTGATGTCTATAAAGATACTCTTTTTTTAAGAGTAAACCTTGTGAAGTGTGTGAAGAAGTACTTGATTAGCTGTTTCGGTAATTAGGTTTTGAGCTAATTTCTGTTAAACAGTGGTCCTGCAGAAACAATTCTGGACAACCCGGTGTTCTGACGATTTGTCCTACCTTGTCAGATTGTTCTGCCTCCCATTCAAAAAGTAGGTAGCACATTTTGATGACGCAATATGCTACTCATCAGATTTGCTACCAGTGTAAATATTAGTCAATTTGGAGTAGTGCGATATGAAGCTGTAATATTGCCCTAACCTACCTAATCAATAACCCCTACCTCAGAACCATTTAAATAAAGTGTTGCTAGCGTAATCTGATGGGTAGAATAGAATGTCAGGACACCGGCTTTAAAGCGTACCATTAATTTTTGCACACAAACAATACATATTCTTCACATAGACACACAGATTCTTGCCAGACTCACAGATAATGGTTCTTCTGAATCTCTTTCCTCAGGTTTTGGGACTTCCAGCCGGTCTATAAACCCTTGGAGCTCCTTCCTGAAGGTCTTCATTTGAGAGTTGATGCGGAAGAGTAGCTCATGCTCTCTGATCCGACCACCATCATCCTCATCTTCCATACGACCAAAAAGATCGCCGTTAGCCACAAAGACCCGAGCCTCTGCGATGATGTTACTAGTGTCGGCTATAAGACGGTCAATGGTCCGTCCCAATCGCTCTGCCTCAGCACGGATGTCAATCATCTGTTGCCTGTCCCGTATGGAGCGTGAGAGGAGGCGGGCAGATTCAGGAGAATAAAGCGAACGAGTTGGCGTGAGGCACCGAGCATTGCGGACCTCCTCCGAGTCACTTTCTCCTCCAACTGGACCCTCGCGTTTTCGATGGGGAGGGAGGCGAGATGAGGAAGAGTCATCATCACTTCCTCTACGTCCTCCGATTGCAGGACCACCATCACTTTCTGCATCACTGTCACGTGGCGTCACGGCTAGATGAGATGCTAGGTCATATCGTTGCATGTTAGAAAGCAGCACACGGTTCTCATATTGTAGTTGCATCACTTTCCCGCTCAGTTCATTGATCTGCTTCCTTGCCGCCTTCAGCTCCTCCTGCAAGGCCTCAGATTTGGAGCTGTCTCCTCCACCATTATTGGAACCTGTTGCATTACTACCTGAAGCATGCCTTGTACCCTCTTTAAAGCGCAATTTATTCAGCTCACTTGTCACTCTCTTATTCTGTTCCTCTACATCCGCGAGGTTCCTCCTCAGAAGTTCGGCCTCATCCTCCACCAACTGCAGTTGTTGCCTCAGCTCCGACAGCTCTGAACCCTGTTCGCGCCCTATTCCTCCTTCCGCACCGGACAAGCCCCCATTAGAGGATTCATCCCCACGAAGATCATCCAATTCTGCTCTCAGACCACGGTTCTCGACCTCCAGTTCCACAATTTTTCGTCCAAGGATGTTGGCCTCTTCTTCCACCAGCCGCAAGCGGAGTTTCAGTTCTGATTCCCTTGTAGTGGGTGGACCACCAGCTTCCCCCTTTGGATGAGGGCTATCCAAATCCCCATAGAAGGATCGATACTTCTGAAGTTCTTGCTCCAGGCGGTCCTTTTCCTTGTCGATTTTTGCCATTTTCTTTCTCATTAAGGTAGCCTCCTCTTTAATGAAGGCCAGCTGGCATTTCAGGTCCTCACTGTCCTCCTGTTGTGTTGAAGGTATGTGGATGTTAGATTCAGAGACATTTAATAGACATTTAAAAGGTCAATATTTATGCACAGAAACCTGTAACGAATACCATGAAAGTCATTGGTTACAGGTTTCCATTATTCTTTGCAACAGGTTTCAAACAAGGGTGAGTGAATTGTTATTTTTGGGTGAATACAATTTTTGTTGGTTGAAATTTTGTTTTAATACTTTATATATCTTTCCAAATAATGGCATAACCTTGAAACTTCATCACTTTTTAATCGCTTAAAACAAACGACCACATACTGATCAACGTTATTGCATTGTTCTTACCTCTGTAGGAGTCTGGGTCTTCCTCTCAGGCTTTTGTGCATCTTTGCTTCCTCTTCGTTTCTGAGACTGGATACAACAGACATATATCTATGTATACATATATATAGTTATATTAAAGCATATTTAGATGCATTTGTATCCCCCCTACCTCTTTGGCCTTATCTAGCTCAAGTTGCAGGGCCTGTTTGGTGACTTCCACCTCGATAAGTTTCTGTCTCAGCCTTTCGTTTTCATCTTCAGTCTTTGTTCGTTTCTCCTCCACGTTTTCCAGCTCATGGTGGAGTCTCACAGAAACATCTTTGGCAACCTGTGGTTAAATATCATAAATATCATTGTTGTTCTCTTGAGAAAAACACTTAACCTTAGGTTACTCGGGGGAGACTGTAATAAATGCACTGATGCTTTTGGATAAATGACAAGTTAGTAATTAAATGTAAATTCCCTGGGGGACGGATAATTAATCATGAACTATCTCTGAATGCCAGATAAAAACATGGGTACTTGCCTTTAAATCTTGTTCTAAGCTCCTCAGGAGGTCCTCGTCGATTTCTCCGGTCTGCGCATAGCGTAGTCGTTTACGCTCTGCTTTGCGGAGTCGATACTGAAGGATGCGACAGTTCTTATTCGCTCTTTCCAGCTCACGCCGCATTTCATCTAGCTGACACGTGTCTTCCTCGTAGAAGGTGTCGCGCATCTCCTCCATCTCCGTCCGCATCTCTTCAATCGTGCTCTATGAAAAACCAGAGCATGCTTATTAATAAGAATAAAAGATGGGTGGGTGGATGGGTGGAGGGGTTAGTGATATCTTATTGTTTTGCATTATACTGGTGTACAGTTGAAGAAAGAATTATTTGCCCTTGTGAATTATTAGCTCCCCTATTTTTTCCCCCAATTTTTGTTTAATAGAAAGATGTTTAACACTTTTCTAAACATAATAGTTTTAATAATTGTTAAGAACTTTCTAGATATAGTACTTAGCTTAAAGTAACAATTAAAGGCTTAACAAGGTTAACTAGGTTAATTAGGCAAGCCATTGTATGGATTGTTTGTTCTGTAGACCATTAAAAATGATGTGTGTTATCAGTCACCTTTGAGGAAGCATTGCACGTCTTTTTTAATCTATATTGTTTGGTTTGTATTGTTCTGTTGTTGTATGTCTTCTGTTGCTAATGGACTTAGTGTCTGGAAATTAAGTTAAACAATTACAGTAGCACGACTTTATAGTATATAATCACTCGAGTACTGAAAATACACAAAACTATGTTTTTTTGAAACCCAATGTGGTTTTAAATCTCAGAATGAAGAAGAAATCAACATTTTACAGTATTCAATACACCGATAGAGGCTAGATCAATTAGATTTCCATTATAAATATACATTCACCGGCCATTAGGTACTGCTCATTAACACAAATGTCTAATCAGCCAATCACATGCCTGCTGCAACATTCGAATGGTGGGGTCAGAATTTGGCATCAACAACATGAAAGCATGGATCCTTCCTGCCTCATCAACAGTTCAGGCTGCTGGTGCAATGGTGTGGGGGATATTTTCTTGGACAACTTGGGGCCGATTAGTACCAATTGAGCATTGTGTCAACGCGACATCCTACCTGAGTATTGTTGCTGACCACGTCCATTCCTTTATGACAGTTGTACCATCTTCTGATAGCTACTTTCAGCAGGATAACTCACCATGTCATAAAGCACAAATCATCTCAGACTGGTTTCTTGAACATGACAATCAGTTCACTGTACTCAAATGGCCTCCAATAGAGCACCTTTGGATGTGGTGAAACGGGAGATTCACATCATGGATGTGCAGCCGGCAAATCTGCAGCAACTACGTAATGCTATCATGTCATTATGGGCCAAAATCTCTGAGGAATATTTCCAGTACCTTGTTGAATCTATGCCACGAAGGTTTAAGACAGTTCTGAAGGCAAAAGGGGGTTTATCCCGGTACTAGTCAGGTGTACCTAATAAAGTGGCCGGTCCCAAGTCTTATTAAAATACTTGGGACTACTTGAACACAAATAATCTATATATTGCCACACGCATTTGTTTATTGTCCTCATGTTTGAACAATTTATCATCTTTCTTCCATCACTTCTTTTCCTCTGTAATGCAAATACAGTATGTTGTTTATGTGTGATGGCGCCCCTAGAGTCTAGTAGGTATTAAACAGAAATAACATTAGAGTGTGTGATCACAACACCAACATCTTGAGATCTGCTGCTGGAGGCCCTCTGCCCTGCAAAGTGTATTTCCAACCAGCTTCAGCACATCTGCTTGTGTATTTTATATGATCCTGAAAAGCTTGATTAGCTGTTTCAGGGTGAGGGTGTTTGTTTATGGTTGATGCTAAGCTCAGCAGGATAATAGGCATGCAGGAGCAAGGTTGAAAACATTTGGTGTATTTTTTTTTTTATTAAAAAATATATGAAAACGTATACATTTAGGTTCGGGACTTTTTTGTCTCTTGACGATGCATATAAATGATTGTCATTATTAATATTGTTATCACAATAAATACCAGAACATATTGTTATTATATTTTAAGTCCATATAAAAAAAATCCCTTATAAAAATAAAATGTTATTAAAAGCTTATTTTTTTTTAGCTTTCTGCTCTACAATTATTGCAGCTCTAAGAAGAAAATACATTTCCATATTGTTTTAATAAACAGCGCAATATTCCACAAATAACATGTAACGAGTGTTTGCCAAACTCTTGAGGGCGTATTTTGCATATACCAAGGCCATTTTCATAACTGTAGTATGCTTTGTGCTCCAACAGGAACTAAATTGTTACAATATTTTATTTCTAGTATGGTTATGAGCAATTTCAGAAGGAAGCATTTTTTTATGAAAGTCACATGAGCATCTTTCAGTCAAAATATTTTGAGATAATGATGACATCAGAGTATTATTATCAAACCTCTTTACAGGTGACAGGTTTGTTAGTCTGTCTGTCTGTCTGTTTATTTTTCTATTTGTCTATTTATCTATGTCTCCCTTCATCCATCCCTCTATCGATCCATCCATCGATCCATCCATCCAGCTGTCTGTCTGTATGTCTATTTATCTTTCTATTTGTCTATGTATCTATTAATCTGTCTGCCTCTGTCTGTCTGTCTGTCTGTATGGATGGCTGGCAGTTACTTTATTTTTTTTTATCTTTCAGTGTATTTTTCTGTCTATCAATCTGTTTCTGTCTGTCTATCGGTTAATCAATATATTTATTTGTCTGTCTGTCTGTTTATATCTATCTATCTATCTATCTATCTATCTATCTATCTGTCTGTCTGTCTGTCTGTCTGTCTGTCTGTCTGTCTGTTTATCTTTCTATTTGTCTATTTATCTATTGATCTATGTCTGCCTCCATCCATCCATCCAACCGTCTATCTGTCTGTCTGTCTGTCTGTCTGTCTGTCTGTCTGTCTGTCTATCTATCTACACTGTAAAAAATTTGACCTTAAATTCACAGTAAATTACTGGCTAATAATTGCATTACTTTCACAGTAAATTACTGTATGTAAATTCACAGTAAATTATTGTGAGGTAGTTCACAGTAATTTACTGTGGTTTTGTCACATAAAATTATTGTGAAATTACAACCATATATTGTAACTTTACAGTAGATAATAAAGTCCGTTACTGTAATTTCACAGTATTATCTTGTAGAATTAACTATATTTTACTGTGAATTTGCAAAACGATTACTGTGATTTAGCAGTAGGTTGCAGTTTAAATACCTGATTTAACTGTAAAGTTACAGTTATATCCCGGATTACTGTAATTTAACAGTTTGGTGCTGTAAAATTTAAAAGCAATTTTAGGTCACACAAAAATGAAAATTCTATCTTGATTTACTCACCCTCAGGTTGTTCCAGCTCTGTTAAAAACGTTTTTTTTTTGTTAAACACAGGAATAAAAATATCAAATATTCCTCTTTGTGTCCAAACAACCTGAGGATGCGTAAATGACGACAGAATCTTCATTATTGGGTGATCTGAAAAGACTCTAAAATCAAAATAAAAACAAACACACATACATTTTACAGATTTATTTAACAGCTTAATGACATCTGTGTAAACATTTAGAAAACTTTCAAAAGGTGAAGGTGAAGCCTCAAAAAATACTATAAGAACATAAGAACAAAAAAATCTGACATCATATGTAGCATACATATAAAAAGCAGTGCTTCAGAGTGCGCTCTCTCTCTCATTTTATATATATATATATATATATATATATATATATATATATATATATATATATATATATATACACACACATGAGAGAGAGAGAGACAAAACTTCTTGCTAAATTAGGCAGTCGTCTATTCAAGGTCAATAATTTTCCTGATCATTGTACACACTTGCTGGTTGATGTGTCTTCTCTGCTTCTTTGACTTTGTCTGTCTTCCATCTCCAAACTGGTTCCCAAAAAGAACCTATAAGCAAAAGAGCAGACAAACAGTTAGCTTCGTACAACACTACTGGGACACTACTGCTGCACTACAGAGCAAAATTACTGTTAGCTCAGTTTGAACATGCTGACAATACTGTAGCTCAGTCAAACTGCAATCATTTAAACAAAAACATCTGAAAAACATTTCCATCACAAACACACAATCAAGAACAGTCCAACAACAAATAGTGGTTTTAATGACCTAGGCAGAGCATTTTAAAACAGTTGATTTGATTTACACCTTTTGTTTACAGACTATAATCTAATGCTGGGTTCACACTTATTGCAAAGTTAACACATGCATCACAGTACTTGCTCTTGAATACTAGCAGGATGTTTCTTGCATCAAGCTAATTTTTCATGATTTGAATATTAGGAAAATTTTGCAAAAAAAAACTTGATTGAAGTGATACAGCACTTGTGTTGTATTCATTTCAATCAAGTTTTTTGCAAATATTCCAAATATTTTTCAACGTTTTTTGAGTTTCACTTAATTTGTGCTGCCCAGTAAAAAATTCCCACTATTTATGCATTTGCAATGACTTGCATGTAATCCACTCACCTGAATAGGTAACTTCACATATGGTATAAGAGCCCCATCCTTTTAAAGACAGCTTCCCCTCTGGTCTCCAGCACAGACAAGCAAATTGTGTCTGCAACACGGCCCTTTATAACAAGGGGAGTCATGACTTGTGCTCCTATACATTCCTTGTTTAACCCCCCCAAAACAAGCCCTCAGTTACAATATTTATTGTTGACATTACCTTAAATTCCAGAGTGCAAAAGGCATCTTCAGCATACTTCAGTTTCAGACCAGATCCAAAGTCAGTTGTGAAATCCAGGTGAGGTCCCATGACCACTCGACCCTCCGAGTCCAAGGAATAAGACTAAAAGGGGTAAAGAAGGACTAAATTAGAGGTGTTTGTGAATAATTACATTTTTTTGTAGAAACAAAGTTGACATTCCATGCTCTGCCTATTGAAAACCAAGCAAACAAACACACATGCCCAGTAAAATTGCTAATAAAAATAAAAACTATAGTTTAAAAAAATCTTTGTCTAATATTTACTACTACTGGAGGTACTGGTGGAACTTCTGGAAGAAGAAAAAGAGTTTGTACAAGAAACTGCTCACAACAAATCTGTAAAAAACCTGACATTTAAAAATCTAATAAAATGAGGAAGGCATCAACATTACCTTTAATAATCAAGCGAGGGTTGATTGGTAGCATCAGTGTTTCAACATCAATGGCTGTGGCTGCAAAAAAATATGAATATAATAAGATTAGAATAAGACTCAACCTAACACACGCACACACATACTCTCTCTCTCTCTCTCTCTCTCTCTCTCTCTCTCTCTCTCTATATATATATATATATATATATATATATATATATATATATATATATATATATATATATATATAGGTTTAGATTGTGATAATGAATTTAGGTTATATTTGTGTGCTCAGAATTTACACTCACCTCACACTTCAGCTATTATCAGGTACACCTGAACACCAAAAAATAAAATCTACAGTTAGTGACAATATACAATTAGTTCTCATTAGTAAATGTTAGCACTGCATTAACACCAGTGAGAAATATACAATATGTACTGTGTTAGTGTTAGTTTAAAAGAATACAACTGAATTGTATTATAAGCCTCATTTAATAAAACAGTTAAGACTTGTTTCATAATGAGTTTATTTAACTAACTTAACGTTAACGTTACAGTGAAAAAAATTAACGTAACTTACATGATGGTGACTAACCGTAACGTTAACTTAAGTGAAGGCCAGAGCTTACCTTAACTTTAGTCATTTCACCTTTACTTCAGTCTTGTACTGAAACAGAAAATGCAGTTAACAAGAAGTTAATTAAAGAAAATTCCCTTTCTTTTTTCAGGAACTAACGTTAACGTTATGCTAATACCTCAGAAAACACTACAATCACCATCTGGCGTCGTTAATTTCTTGTTTTAAAAAAAGGCGCGCTTAAACCCTGTACGTGCGAGTACAACTGAAGTACTCGGTAAATTCCTGCTAAATGACATGCACTATACAGAAATACACATTTAACGGACAAAAGCCATATTTTAACACTTACCTAGGATGAATCCGTTGGGTGAAGAGTTGACGAGTTGTCTTTGGTGATGGCGCTTGTTTGCGGTTGAGTCGAGTCAGTTCTGTTAAATGAATCGGCTCCTTTAAATGAACAGTAAAGAGTTGAATTCGGCTCCTTTAAGTGAACAGTAAAGAGTCGAATTCGCCTGAAAACGATTCCGTTTTGTATAATATTGTAAGACGCAAACATATAATTCATTAATATTTCATCATATTGCTTGGTTCGTGTACTGCTTGTACACGAATTGCTTGTTGATGACTATGAGCTCATGAACACGTCTGATAAAATTTCTGAATCTGATTCAATGTCACACGAGTCCTGAACCGAAGCAGTGCAAAAGTAATATATTGATTGAAATATAAAGTCAATTATTTTCTTCGCCATTCAAAATATTACATATATCTGATTTCAACAATAAGAATAAAGTTCGTTTGGAGTGTATTAATTGAGAATTATTATTTTTTCCTCCCAGGATTCATTTTGCACCAAGCTGCATTAAGCTGTAATGGTGGATGAGAAGGCACATAATATTATAAATATTGCTTGTAATATGTAATGAAATAAAGTTTTAACACTTTTTCATGCGAGAATGTAGTTCTTCAAAACTCAAATCTGTGGATTGTTAGTAAAGATTGTGTGTAATTTTAAGTGTGTTTTGCCGGTAGCGGAGATCTATGACCTCCAGGCGGTAACGGCGCTCATTACTCATGTATCCGCCGAGAGGCGCCTGTCTTCAGGCTAGACATTGGGACAATTGCCCCGTCTTCGATGGCTCTATATGCGTCCGAAAATGATGTTTTAACTGTTTTTCATGCTAGAATGTAGTTGGTTAAAACTCTAATCTGTGGTTTATTTATATAAATAAATTTATATATATATATATATATATATATATATATATATATATATATATATATATATATATATATATATATATATATATATATATATATATATTTAATTCTAAATTAAAGATTAGTGACCTCCAGGCGATGACAGGTGCCCAATACTCATGAAACCGTCTAAAGCAGACATTTACCCTGACATTGAAATAATTGTTGGCTGTTTAACAGTCTTTGGTTTCATTAATTAATTACTTTTTATTCCAGTTGATTATGTTTTGGCTAAGCACACAGTTATGTTCATTAAATATTATTTCCTATTCTATGTTAACTGTATAAAATTAAATAAAGGTGCAGTACAACCAAAAAGATGTTGGTAACCAAATCGTTTTGGGGGCTATAACATTCTGTTATTATCTGTTAAAAGTTCATTTGTATTAATTTCTACGTTGAATTAAAAAAGGTTTGAATTTCTATAACTAACGTGCAAAAGATATAGCCCTTTTCACAGTAATTTGCTGTAATCATGCTACCTGCCGTAATTTCTCAATAAAATTATGAATACAACATATTACTGTGAATTTTTCAGTTAAATACTGTGAAGGGATACTAATGTAATTTACTGTGAAAAATTACAGTAACTTGTTGTGAAAACCTGGAAATTTTTTACAGTGTATCTATCTATCTATCTTTTCCCCACAATGACGACGTTTTATACAGTTTGCAATTATATCCAAAATAATCCTGTTACACAATAACGGCATGGCTTTCAAACCTTAAGCTCGTCGTTTTCGTCCTCCAGCCTTTCGATCTCCTCCTGCAGGGCTTCATCCTGCTGTGTCATAACCTCTTCGGCCTGCGCTCCCGATCCCGGTTGCGTCTCTCCCGGTGTCTGCCGCTGCATCCTACCGCTTTTCCTCAAGCGCTTGTTAATGTGATATTGGATGAGCTCTGACTGCAAACAGCCTCCGCCCCAGAAGGCCGGTCCGCAGCCCACGTACTCTCCTCCCGCAGCGGCCTGTCCCCCCCTCACGCCACCGGGCGCTCCGTCGAGTTTCTCCGCAGACGAGTCTCTTTTTACGCACGGAAAACGCAGCGCGCGGCGGGTGTCCGGTGGCGGAGCGCGGTCAATCCGCTCCTCGGTTTCCAAAATCGCCTCAGTTTCAGCACCACGAACAGCTGCCGCACCCCTCAGCTTCACCACACGCGTGTCCTGCTCTCCTTCACGTCCTTTAGTGGATTTTGCTCCTGGCTTTGACGCAGTGGATGATGCGGAGCGGCTGCCGCGGGGGTTTAAGGCCGGTTTGGCGGAGGTTTGTCCGGGAGATGGTCGCCTCCTCCCCTCGGTACCATCCGCTGATGATGGTGGAAAATCCGCAGCGCCACTTGCGGCAGAACTCATCATGTCATCATAACAGACCTCCAACAACACTTTAGTGCCATTTACAAAGGGGATAAAGATCAATATCGAATTGAATAATGTAAAAGTACAGTCATTTAAACAGTACGCGAATTATTAATGTAAATATATAAGCATTTGTATCTATTACACCCAAAAGCTCTTTACAATTGTGTCTATTAAGATAAAATAATGTAACTTTATTTATTTTAAATAATATTCAACTAGAAACTGCTGTTGTAGAGGGGAACCCCATTTAAATAGGAGTGTGAAAAGTTAATTTAGAATTCTCTAAAGCTTTTTTTCTACATGAAAACGTTTATTGACATCTATCCCACAGCATTAGGCTTTACCGTAAGTTGTTTATCTGACAAGTTTGGACAGCTATCTCCCTGTATAAATGTAGCATACTAGTATAATGATCACTGTACATCTTTGGTGCAGTTACTGTCATAAAAGCATTAAATATCGCGATGTTTCCTTACCTGTTTTGTGAACTGTTCATGTATTCTCCAGTGTGAGTGAGACCGTCAACTTAATCTCTTTGAGTACCAGGCACTGCTTATGCACACGAGACGCTGAATATTCATGAGGTGACGTCAGAGGGGAAGTGTGAGTAGTAGAGCTGCTCTAAATAATGTAATACATTTAAAGATTGCTGTTTAAAATTAGGATGCGTTTTATGATTTGCATTATTTGCTTTTATGATATTGATGTTTTGTTGTCTTTCAAGTCACAGTTGTATTGTCCCCTTTAAAAGCTGAGGAGGTAGAAGACTGAATGCTGCTGTTTGCTGTTTCACACAGAAATGCAGCGTCATTGCGTCATTCCCCCACACTATTATGCACGAATAGATACTAAAGGTCAGTCAGTTTGTGACACAGAAAGGCAATTATTTAAAGTACCACTTGGAAATATTTATTGCACCTCTGCAAAGAACTTTCTGTAAAAAAATGCTGGGTTCCATACAATTCCTGCGTGTTGTCTCAACACAAATCGCTTAAGTTCACTTAATTGTTTTTAACAAATGTAAGTGTATTGAACATAAAGCAATTAAGCGCCCCCCCTTCCCAGTTAAAAATAGTGTTCTCAATTCATTTTAAATGAGTATTTTGAACAAGCAGCAAAAGTACAGAAAAAAATTATGAAATGTTAATGGTTATACACACACTGTTCAACTACCTATTGCACCACTGTGTCGCCCAGTAGTATATAATTTAATTTAATAATTTATTCCAGTGACTTTAAAGATTTCAATAACTGTTCAACAGTAGTATATATTCATTTCTTCATTTTCTTGTCAGCTTAGTCCCTTTATTAGTCCGGGGTCTCCACAGCGGAATGAACCGCCAACTTATCCAGCACATTTTAATGCAGCGGATGCCCTTCCAGCCGCAACCCATCTCTGGGAACCATCCACACACACATTTAGACACACTCATTACACTACGGACAATATAGCCTACCCAATTCACCTGTACCGCATGTCTTTGAAATCCACGCGAACCCAGGGAGAACATGTAAACTCCACACAGAAACACCAACTGAGCCGAGGATCGAACCAGCGACTTTTTTGCTGTGAGGCGACAGCACTACCTACTGCGCCACTGTGTCGCCCAGTAGTATATAATTTAATTTAATAATTTATTCCAGTGATTTTAAAGATTTTTCAGCTTCATAACCCCAGTCTTCAGAGTCACATGATCGTTCTGAAATCAGTCTAATATTAATTATTATTATTATTAATATTATTGTTGAGATTATTATTGATATTAATATTATTATTATTTATACTATTATTGTTGTTGTTATTAATATTATTGTTATTAATGATGATAATAATAATAATATTGTTGTTATTGTTATTAATATTATTATTGTTGTTTCCTAATACTAATTTGCAGTGGTAATAGTAATAAAAACAATGATGACTGGAGTAATAATTTTATTTGAAATTACATACAATAAGAAAACAGTTATTTAAAATTATAATAAATATTTTACAATTTTATATATATATATATATATATATATATATATATATATATATATATATATATATATATATATATATATATATATATATATATATTTCTAAGCATAATAATTTTAAAAACTCATTTCTAATAACTAATTTATTTTATCTTTGCCATGATGACAGTAAATAATATTTTACTTGATATTTTTCAAGACACTTCTATACAGCTTAAAGTGACATTTAAAGGCTTAATTAGGTTAATTAGGTTAACTAGGCAGGTTAGGGTAATTAGGCAAGTTATTGTATAATGATGGTTTGCTCTGTAGATTATCGAAAAAAAATTTGCTTAAAGGGGCTAATAATTTTGTCCCAAAAATGTTTGTTTTTTTTAAATTAATAACTGCTTTTATTCTAGCTGAAATAAAAAAAATAAGACTTTCTCCAGAAAAAAAAATATTATCAGACATACTGTAAAAATATCCTTGCTCTGTTAAAAATAATTTGGGAAATATAAAAAAAATAAAATAAATAAAAACAAAAGGAGGCTAATAATTCTGACTTCAACTATATATATATATATATATATATATATATATATATATATATATATATATATATATATATATATATATATATATATATATATATATAATTTTTTTTAATTATAAGTTTCTACTTTTACCAAAGCATGCCAGTAAGTAGTGTTGGGTGACCAAAATACCATTAGATCCTTCTCTTACAAAGCGAAGAGGTCAGATTCATAGAAGTGTATCGTGCTTGAGTCCGATTCAGCGCACTCACACTTCTCAAACGATCCGGGAAACGGGCCTGGGCACGGTACAGATGGCATAGTGTGAGTAGGCCCTTATACAAGCTAAACGTATTATTGTTCTTAATTGGAAAAATATAAATAAACCTAGAATAGGAAAGTGGATTACTGAAATGGCATCACATATGTCAATGGAAAAGATCACATACATTGTCAAAAAGAAACAAAATATGTTTGAAGATATCTGGAGACCTTTTAATAACTTCATGAAGTACTATTTTGAATGTTAGCAGTCTACTACAAAAAGAACAAGCTTAGGACTATGGGGAGTATCATATTCTAGACATAGACTCAAGAAACACTCTTTACCTGATTTAAACATATAATTTTTTTTCTCGTTTATTTGTTTATTAATTTTTGAAAGGAATGGGTTGATGTGAGGGAGAATAGGGGATAAAAAGTTAGCTGCGTCTTCATGATTATTATTTTATAATTGTGTAATCTGTTGTGATATGCAATTTGGGAAAAGTAATAAATATATTGTACAAAAAAAATAGTGTTAGGCAAAGTTAGTTTTTAAAGTAACATATTACTTTACATGACTACAAATGTGTTACATTACTTTTAGGACAGGATTCAGGATTGTTATATTTTTAAAGTAACTTTAAGTAAAAAAGTAAATATTCCATTAAATATGTCTTTCACACATACTTTTTTTTTGCAGAGGGGATTTTGAGAATCTCTTTTTATCAGCCAATAAAACATTTATATATAATCAGGCAATTAATGTATAAAAAATGATCTGTAAAAACAATTACTTGACAGTATAAATCTGTTATTTCCTGTTTAAGTGGAAAATAATAGTTTATTTGTATAAAATTGTCATATAAAATATGTATGCAAGCAGTAGTTGAACTATTTTGATCAAATGTGATAAAAGAAATACTTAAAAGTGTATTTTAGGCTATTTTTAGATTTGAAAATCTAAAGAGCTCAAATTTAAAATATAGCATTTTAAATTGAATAAAAGAGAATTATAAATAAAAAGTATTATTATTATTATTTTAATTAATATTATTATTATTATTAAAATTTTTACATTTTAATAATAATACTATAAATAATAATACTATCATAATAAAAACTATGTGTTTTTGCATTTACTGTCTCCTTTACCAATGTTTAGGAAATGTACTGTTAAAAATTTTCATAATTTCTCTTAAAATTTTCACTTTTACATCAAACTCCTCCAGGTTAAACCTTTAAATTTGCCATCAATTTGATTAAGGTATTTCCCTTGTATTCCATTATAAATAAAGAAGTATTATGCAATACTGCCCGGGAACACTAGAGAGAGCTGTCCGCCTTCCACAGTTTTTTTTTTTTTTTTGACAAATGATTCAAGCTTTGCTTTACCTCAGCTCTGTTAAGTTTAAAAGTACAAGCAAATTACTCCAATATCTGCCCACTCTTCTGTTAATTCTACGGTAAGCGTTTGTGCTCAGAAATGTACTTGAGAGTTGTGTACTATGTAGTGTACACTTTAAAAATGTATTCGCGTCGAATTTGCGCTGCTATATACACGAAAACCATACAATGTGGCATTTTGTGTAGACAAAGACGAGCTAATTATCCCATGGAGTGTTTGTAGCGTATTTTATGAGTGGAACAGGCTGAGAGAAAGGTGAAACCACTTTCTGTTAATAGGGCCAGTGGAAATCTCTGGCCTGTGCTCAATCCTCTTACTGACTAACATCCTTGGTCAAGCACTCCAAGAGAAAGGGTTTGTAAAAGTCTGGAGAGGGCAGCTAACTTAGTCAAATAAATGTTTGCTAACACGTTAGTTTGCGTAACAATTTACACCGTTTACCACTAACTTACTACCTGCATTTTATTAAGATATACTGTTTATTTGTATGTATAAAGTATGATCTTGTTTTACATTTCTAATCCAACCCAATACCTAAACCAAAATACTACATTGCTAACTATTAATAAGCAGCTAAATGGTAGTTTATTGAACGTCTTAGCAGGCCTGGATTATAAATTCAGAGGCCCCTGGGCACAATGTCTTGTAGGCCCCATACCTAGTCGCACCCCTATAGTTGAATTAAAAAATGATTAATGTAATATTTGTTAAATACAATTAATCTATAATGTATTGCCCACATTTTTTTAAACAAATGGTAAACAGTACATATATTTCTAGTCTACTAAGAGTATTTAACTCATTTTTAAAGCATTTAAAGCACACTTTGAAAACAAAAATACTAATACAACTAGTGAAAGTTAGAGGATTTTAATATACTTGTTCAAGTTCAAGGAAGCAGAACTAAAATTTAAATTTAAGGGTATTTTTAATTTAATGTATTACTTCTACAAACTTATAATCAGTGTTGGGTAAGCTACTTAGAAAATGTAGCGAGCTAAGCTATTAGCTACTCTACTTAAAACGTAGCTTAACTACACTAAAAGCTACCCTCTGGGAAATGTAGCAAGCTAAGCTAAAAGCTACATGGCAAAAGTAGCTTAGCTACATCTAAGCTATTTTTGCAATTTATATTTTTAAATCGTAGCAACTTAAATCCAAGTCAATCATATCTTAGGGATCAATAAAAACTGCCAATGAAACATATGAGGCATAATAGTTTAGTTTAGTTATTTACTGTAAATAATATGCTGTAACAGAAACACATTATAGTATATAACAGCTAAAACAAAAAGTCTAATGAAAGCAGGTGTTACACATTTAAAATTCTATAGTCATTTACAGTAAAGAGAAATATTTTGACATAAGTGTAACAGGTATGAAAATTATAATTCGCTTCAAGTATAGAATCACACAAAATATGTATTTTATCTAATGTGTTAGTAAGTATACCTGAGGTGTTTGTTAGTGTGTGTCTTTTCCTTTAAATTTCTAAGGGAGCTCACGCTGTTTAATTTCCTGTTTTGCGCCCGCCTCTTCCCTTTCTGCACTGACTGCGCATGGGAGAGGTGGGTGTCTGCTAAGCTCCAATTAATCTTTAATCATCTTTACTTTATAAATAACTTTTAAAGTTAGATTTCATGTTTAAATAATATTTATATGATATTATATAAATAATATTTAATGAGTCCTACTTGTCTTCCTCGTGATAAAGAATAGGCAAAATCTGATATGTAGTTTGGGAAAAAAAGAAGAACGTGTTCATCAGACGGTGGATCCGAACCGGGTTCACGATCAGTCGTGTCAAAAGATGTTACCATGCGCCTTACAAGATACGCCACTCAGACTGCTGTCTGTTGCGCTCTTTAGTTATGTTGTCAAACGGTGTTAAGCGGGAACCGCTTAACTAGTTTGTTCCAGCGAGAGGCGCTACTTGCACTTATCCTAAGTAGACCCCCTACAAGCGGACGGGCCCCTGGGCCTGTGCCCGTAATGCCCATTGATTAATCCGGCCCTGTGTCTTAGTTATTGAAAAAAAGAGTGTGACCAAATGTTTTTTCCTACTAAAGATTAGCTTGTACAGTTAATATATAAGATACAAGTTGGAAGTTCTATATCTTGCCACAATATTCTGGAGTAAATACAAATTTAAGAGATGCTCCGATTGATCCGCCGGAGATGATCTCATTTCATAACCTGATCGTACTTGCCAATCTGGCAGATAACAAGTGTTGGTTTACGAGTTTACAAGCAGAGGAAGACACATTTTAACTTCTTATGCATCAAATATGTTCTCCAAACTGTTTGTTGATTGAGACTCGTTAAATTATTCTTCCATCACTTGCACTGTGATTGCGTTTAGTCATTTTTCTGACCAATTGTTTCAGTTAAAGTTTACTGAATTGAATTGAACTGTTTATTTTCTGTAAAGCTGCCTCTGACATGACATGTCCACAGTAAATGTTTATACGAGACATGTTTGAGGGATTAAATGCAACATCATTTATTCTCTTAGGTAAGAAGAGATCTCCACTTAAGTATCATACTTAGAGGGAAAAAGAGCTTTATACAATGGCAAAGTCATAGCTTGAAGCATCAGAATTGGTACGTGGTATCGGCTGATCACCATGATGAGGAATCGATACTCCGTATCGGCTGCAAAGCAAATTTGTTTAGATTTTTTTTGCACTTAGGTATTTAAAAAAAGGTTTTAAAAAAATAATAAAAATAAAGAAATTATATATATATATATATATATATATATATATATATATATATATATATATATATATATATATATGTAGTCATTACCAATGGTTATAATTAAATATATTATTTAAAGACAATATTATATATCAAAGGCTGTACATTTTGTTTATGCTAAAGTGCTATCATTAAAAATAAATTTTATTAATTGACAAGTTATGTTAGTCCTATATATATATATATATATATATATATATATATATATATATATATATATATATATATATATATATATATATATATATATATATATAGTCTTAGTATAGAGGAATATCAACCTACGTCACATATGAAGTCACGTGGGTCCCAGTTGCAAAAAAAGACCGATTGCAATAGCAAACATGTCGTGTTTTGCAGTAAGATGCCAAAAACGTAACTTTTATATTACAAAACACTGCTTTTAATGTCAACCGCAGACGTCTTTGACTGAAAGGGAGCTGAATGGAGTGAGGACCTAATTAAAAATGCTCGACCCTGCAGTTCTCATGTTATATTAGGTAAGTCCATGTTATGCTAAATCATACACAATACTCGCTTTTGATTGCAGAAATAATTTTAACAAAAACAGGCAAATAAGGTGAAATAAGCTGCGGAAACTGAATGCTGAGAATGAAATGTAATTATGTACGTTCACATACTCTGCCGTACAGGTGTAGTTCGCTGTCAGAATGCAGTTGTTTTGCTTGTTGATGATTAATTACCCAGGCCTTGTTCAGTTCCATCTTCTTTCCTTGTCTTTGGCTAGGCATAATCTCGATAATTTTTGTAGTGCTAATAATTTTTAGCACTACAAAGTTTTGAATCTGGTAATCATGGAACGTTTTTTCTACACACTTCAATGAGATTGTTGTATATTTCGGGCTGGGTGCTTGGCGATTTCGTCTTATCCAATATCCATTGGGAGGGTGCTATGGCAAATGGACCTGTCAGGTAAACGCCGCTCACTTTAACGTTAATTTTGCAGAATAACTGTGCTTATCACTGGGTGACAAGCTGTTATAATACGCTGAAAGCATTATGTAAATAACATGTAATCAATATAACTTATTTCTAAGACAACAACAAACTCTGTACTGCATCAATGTCATTCCCTCGCTGTAAATGCTAGCACACCTATTTGTTTTCTGCAATCTCACTGTGCGCGCATCCTGAATGTTTACAAACAGGTAATTCATTTATTTAATGAAACGCTGCATTAAATTACATTTTCTCCCGCCATGTCTTTAAAATATGAACATTTATTTTACCCCAGTATATTCAATGGAGCTTCTGCGATAGCCTGCCGATTCTGATGGGCGCGTGCAAATAAACGGCTTTTGTCTCGTTTTATGCTTGAGCAACTAAATGAATGCCAAAGTCTATTTAATTGATTGTATTTTATGTATATTACAACATTGATGCTGTAAAAGGAACCGTATAAAATGTAAAAAAGTCACATTAACTCTTCACCGGAAGTTTTATCAGTATTGGAAGAAACACTAGCTCCGCATATACCCTATAGACAGTGTATTTATTGTTTTAGTTTTTATTATTAATAGCTTTTATATTAGTTTTTGGATTTATTTATTCAGTATAATATTATTACAAAGATGTATAATATTTAGGTCCAATCACAATTCTATTTTTGTACCCCTTTCCTTTTCCCTTGGCTCTTAAAACAGAGTGTGAAGGGGAAGAGCTTCAAAATGTGCCCCTAAAAAATGGGACAGCACTACAGCTCCTGCACACCTCACCATACAGTACGTCATCGTGATCTCTTGCTTCATATGAGATCAGACGATCGCGACTGCAGTAGTTATCTGCTGTAGGACATTACTGAAGGCATGTATCATGTTATCATAAAGATATAATGTGGCAATGCGATCGTAACTGTACTGCGCATTTAAGCCATGTTCATATTCATCTATGTAAACACACAAAAACAGCTTTAACATTATTCACCTTATTCTCAGCTGTCGTGCGGGCGCTGCCATTTGAATCTTTTTGTCTCGCGACTTCCGGTCACATTCACTTCCATTCATTTTTTGACGTTAACAACTGCTCGTTACGCTGCTTGATGTTGCAATTTAATATTTTCTTATTATATTATGCTACTTGGTCTGTGTAGTCATGCAAACATTTGTTTGTTGAGCAAGTAGTTTGGCCATTTTCTGCCGTTTATTATTCCTTGTCATTTCTCCCATAGGCGACTGAATCGGAAGTTCTAAGACAATCGCGAAAACAGGCGCACTTCCGCATTTTAGAATAAGGTCAATAGCAGACACTGTAAAAAGCTCATTCCCAGCCACTAGACTTTTCTGATGGTATTCGAATGTCATCGAGTGAAAGAATGTTGTGGGGCAGAAGTTATTATTAGGGATTAGATACTGAAATTTTGCAGTTTTTGTTTATATTTTAGGTTTTTTTTTAAGGCATGACGGTAAAACACGAACGCGGTTATGAATATATTAAAATGTGTTTGTTTGTTGTAAAAATGCATAATAATAATAGAAACTACTATTTGTGGATCTCCGTACTTCCGGTTGCAGCTATGCTGCCGTTGTAGCTGCTGTATTCTGGGAACATTTCTTACCCCTTGGTTTCGAGTGTGGTCCTGAAAAATCTCCTTTCAAAGGGCTATCTACCCCTTCCCTCATTGCCCCTTCCCCTTAGCCCCACACCTTTAAGCTTAAGAGAATTGGGACACCCCTGACCCTTCACAGGAACGCGCAAAACGAGGGGAAAGAGCAAAGGGGTAGAATTGGGATTGGGCCTAGTAACGGCTTACAACATCTTTAATTTGATGAGATGGTTAACTACATTAGTCAGCATGAACTAACAAAGTGATTTATTAATCACTATTTGCACAAATATTTTTTTTAGATCAAAATTTTTGTTACGTTAATTAATGCAACGTGAACTAATATGAATATGAGCATTTTTATTAACATTATTAAGTAAATGCTGTTAAACTATCACACTTATCTCACTTTACAATAAGGTGTTATCAGTTAATGTGTTTACTAACATGACCTAAAAATAAACACTACTAGTACAGAACTAATTAATTATAGTATAACATTTACTAACGCATTATTATAATCCATATTCATGTTTGTTAACATTAGTTAATAAGCTGTAAGTTAACATGAAATAACACTGAAGGACTTTCTCGTTGTATAACGTTAACGAAAATTGAAAAATTCTGTAATAAATAGATTGTTCATCATTTGTTCATGTTAGTAAATACAATAACTAATGGAATCGTGTTACCAAAAAATATTAGACATTATTAGCTTGTTAGTTGCACTTAATAATGTTAGCAAACGAGACTTATGAAATGTGCACTTGTAAAAATTGTATTATTTTTTTCTAAGAGAATACTTTTATTATTATTTTCATTTTATAATGCACATTCATGTCCTTGTTTTGAACATTTATATCTTTAATAAACATCTGCATGTAAAAACAAATTACAGTCAAATATTTTTGCATCGGTTTGCAACTATTTAATAGTTTTAGTTCGATACTGGTGTAGCTTTTCCCCCCACCGTGACCTGAATAGCGCTACAAACTCTGACGTGGATATAAGCTCTTTTACAGCGAAAGCCAATTTGCAGCCTGATTAGACTAGATCTGTCTGTCCAACCCCTCAAAGCTCTGGCCTGCTCCATCATGGCCACAAGACATTAATTAGAGCTCCAGCAAGGAAAAACTAAGATAAAGGTGAAAGACCATTCTCAACTTACTATAACAATACACAATGTTTTGTTAGCATTTGTTTAGTAGTTTCTAGAGTGTTCAGGATATGAAAGAAAAGAAAATAATATATATAGAGGTCACAAATAGTACATTATATTGCATAATTCGTAGGTAAATACAGTGCTCAGCATAATTGAGCACACCCCATTTTGAAAAATGAATATGTTGATCCATTTCTCGGTGAATATAGGCAGTGTATTTTGGTGCATTTAATCAAAACAGATTTATTAAACAGATATAGTTATTAAAGTAATATTTTAGTCACCAAACGTATTTAGAAATTGAATACAATTAAATTCAAGCAAAATACTGCACAAATAAATTACAACCTAAAAAAATTTCAACTAATTTTTTTCATTTTTTTGCTTTTCTTGATTTTTCCTCCTTTTAAAATATGCATGTAATTTATTTTCATAACATAAATTTAAGTGTACTAGTTTTTGGACCTACATTGTTTATTATTTTGTTAAATAAGCTTCAGATTTGGCTTCAGTACTGGCTAATCTACTGTATACACACACATATAATATTGTATAGCTTCCTATTAAAACATGAATTTAAAAGATAGATTTGTGAGGGGTGTACTTATATATGCTGAGCACCGTGTGTGCTGTTTATGCCTTACATCTGTACACAACACCTTATATGTTAACTGTAATGTAATAACATGCACCTTTTGTAAAGTACAAAAAATGATTAGGGTCAAGTAATAATAAAAAAATAAAACCATATTGAGATTAAACTTGTTAAATTCTGAGAAAAAAAGATGTCAACATGAAAAAAATGTTGGGAATAAATATTTTAATTTCTGAGAAAAAAGTTGTTAATTTTCATGAATAAGGTCGTAAATATTAGAAAAAATATATATATATTATATTAAATAGAAGGGGCAGCTCGGTGGCACAGTGGGTAGCACGATCCCCTCACAGCAAGAAGGTTGCTGGTTCGAGCCTTGGCTAGGGCATTTCTGTTTGCATGTTCTCCCTATGTTTGCATGGGTTTTCTACGGATTTTTCGGTTTCCCCCACAGTCCAAACACATGCGGTATAGGTGAAATGAAGAAACTAAATTGTCTGTAGTGTGTGTGGGAATGCAAGAGTGTGTGGGTGTTTCCCAGTGTATTATAAAGGGACTAAGTGGAAAATAAAATAAATGAATTTTAAATTATATATATATATATATATATATATATATATATATATATATATATATATATATATATATATATATATATATATATATATATATTATTATTATTATTTTTTTTAGATGAACTACAATTCGAAAGTATTCTTTGATACATATTGCAATACCTCATCTGGCCTACAGGGGTCTATATGGAGCAGTTAAACTGATATTTTGTAATTATATTATTTTTGTTTTTATGTATTGTCATAAACACACTTGTTTGTAGAGCCCGTAGTTTGACCGTTTTCTGCCATTTGTTATTTAGCCATTTTCTCCCATTGGCAACTGAATCTGATGCTCTAAAACTGGGTGCCCAAACATGGTCTAAAATGCTTGAGGATGCACCGATGCAGACTTGAGCACCAAACTTGCTCTAGAAGTCCCAGAAGTCATTGCGACTGGAGGTGGGAAGTGCTTCCTTTTATTTAGATTTATTATTAAAGTTCAGAGATATCACTTATTTACCTCAAGAGCTTCACTAAATGAAACGGTGAATTTAAACATCACCATGGACATCTTAATAAAGGAATAAACACATTAAGTAAACACATGGCCACAGCCATGTCACCCTGCAGCCCAAGACCGGTTACTCACTGAAGCTAAGCAGGGCTGAGCCTGGTCAGTACCTGGATGGGAGACCACTAGGGAACACTAGGTTGCTGTTGGAAGTGGTGTTAGTGAGGCCAGCAGGGGGCGCTCAACCTGTGGTCTGCGTGAGTCCTAATGCCCCAGTAAAAGTGATGGGGACACTACACTGTCAGTGGGCGCCGTCTTTCGGATGAGACGTTAAACCGAGGTCCTGACTCTCTGTGGTCATTAAAAATCCCAAGGCACTTCTCGTGAAAGAGCAGGGGTGTAACCCCGGTGTCCTGGCCAAAGTCCCTCTATCACGGCCTCCCAATCATCCCCTCTCCACCGAATTGGCTCTATCACTGTCCCTCCACTCCACCAATAGCTGGTGTGTGGTGAGCGCACTGGCGCCGTTGTCCTGTGGCAGCCGTCGCATCATCCAAGTGGATGCTGCACACTGGTGGTGGTGTGGAGAGACCCCCCCTCATGATTGTGAAGCGCTTTGGGTGTATGGCCATACACAATAAATGCGCTATATAAATACACATTACATTACAAGTTTGCTGAAATTTATATTAAAATCTATTTTATTTTTATTGTGCAACGTATATTTATAATGTTTTAATGCAGCAGAGTATATAAATTGAAAAGGGGGGAACAATAAATCGTGTTATGAGTGTTGTAATGTTAAAATAATTTACCATTTAAAATGCGTGAAGGTCATGTGACCATCAGGAAGAACGCAGCATCTCAATTCTCACAGAACGCGTTCTCTGTCCTCGCGGTCTCTCGAGTAAGTTCTTCCGAGGACACCTAGCAAGACTGGTCTCCACAAAAACGCAAAAAAGTCCCTTCTCTGCGATGTTGGAAGTGAGAAACAGCCACTGCTCTTACTGATGGAATGTGCAATCAATGAAGATTGGCCACCAGGCTGCTCAAATTTAGCCATGAATCCTCCAACACTAAATTGGCCAGTGTTTCAATGCAGTAGTGTAGACTTTGCTATCAGTATTGTAACACAAATAAAAACATAAATTTAATGATTTTAGATTTGTGGTGTGAACAGAAATTTAAACATCAACTTTAATAATAATGCTTGAATTTGCATATACAGTCTCCATGTGCTCTTAGCTTGTACTTATCTAAGATTGCACTGGATATATAAGGTAATGGGTTAAGCTTGAGTTCTGGTGTAGCTTAAGGGCACAGTTCTTGCTTAATACCCAGTTTATATAAGTACAATGATAAGTACAGAATATATAAATGTAATAACATGTACACTTAGAGTAAAAAGACAGAAGATGAGGTTGACATCCTGTTTATTTCATTCAGTCCTGTATCAGTTGATATAAATGTTTATTAAGAGGTACACTGACGTTGCAAATCACGAGAACATCCTGCGTATTTCCCATGTGAATTTAACAGTACTCGTAGAGAAAATATACAGCAGTTTTCAAACAGGATTTTAGAGCGGTCTACCACCTGTCCTGCGATTTCATAATCACAGGAAACTTCATAATGCAATATGTGTAGTGTAATGCAATATGACTTTTGCAAAAACTCAATATAAAGCTACATATATGTACACAAAGCAATACCCGGATAGACATTTAGGACGCGTGTGTGTGTACTTGTCTATGTGTATTACGAGGACACAAGTTGTATAATGACATCGGAAAGACCTAGTTGTACTCTATTAATCTGGTTTACAAGGACATACACTGTCCCCATAATTCAAAGCGCTTAAATTTAATATTTAATGAGGCCTTTTGACATTCAAACATTAATTTTCTCACTTTTCCTGTGAGGGTGGGGTTTAGGGGTAGGGTAAGGCCATATAACATGTAGTTTTTACAGTATAAAGTACATTACGTCTATGTAGAGTCCTCGTAAATCATATATACAAGTGTGTTTGTGAAACTACCTGAGTATGAAGCCGTGACACCATCATTACTGCATGCAATTTTAGCAATGCATTTGATACAAGAAATGAAATTAAACATGATCTATAAAGCCACCAAATGTTCTTTAGACTTTCTTTGGTACAATTGGATTCCCACTTTAAAAGTTGCCTATTCGTGCTAATAGTAACCAGGGCTTTTTAAACACTACTGTTTCGCTACGAATGAAGGATCAAACAGACAATAATACTAATAATTGTTTTAACAAAAACGAAATTAGAAAACAGAATTAGCGAAATAGTTTCGTATCTCGAATAACGAACATCGTTTGTTAGGATCCAAACGTGTCGAGAATTCTGACTGCCGCTGAAACAGGTGGAAAAACATCCAGACGAGCCATTTACTGAATGTAGGAATCTTTCAATAAATATAACATTAAATAAATGAAGCTAGGTTTGTGGAAAAAAGCATATGCAACTATGATTCTGTAGAAAAGTCCAACAAAGATGATAACTAAACATCGCCAAGTAATTAGCTTTCATGATTTGGAATACCATAAGGGACATTTTAGATTATAAAGATTGTCACGAGCAGCTCGATGACTTAGAAAATCACGTTGCATGTGGTTATTGTCCCAGAAATACAATCAGCATGTTTGTTTTGTTTTTACAACTACCAAACAGTCTGTAATGGTTTATCTCCATCCAAGATTCGTTTTAATCGTGCTTTCCTTTTCCTTTCTTCTGTTTCTTTCCATTTTCCGTGACCTCGGCTGTCTTGCTGGTGCCGTTGGTTGACATGGAGACGCCGTTAACTGCGGATTTGGCTGTCTTGAGACGTGGCTGGCGACGGTAGGTCTGGTAGTAAAAATTGGCGAACAGGATGATGAATGTAACGGCGTAGCCAATCAAAGCCCACTGCATCCATGCTGGGAATGGACAGCCCGTGTAGAGAGAGTGAGCAGCATGGCCAATGGTGACGTGGAACTGGATCTGAAAACAAAGCAAAATAGGTATGTAGCAGATGTGTGTGCAACTTTTCATGACTTTTACTTTTGCAATAAGTACAATACGCTGCTGTCGCTGCTTCCGGTCTGTGTGCTGTGGAAAGGCGGCTATAGTATTCGAACAAACGGTAGGAGAGAAATACATGAATGTCCTACTACTTCTGGTGAAACTCTGAAGTGTGCATCCGATGGATGCTACGCTATCCCATGGTTCCATGCGAGAGAATTCATGAATGGGGTGATGCAACTGACACGGATAGGTCAAATGATGTACGTCCGAGTTCCATTCATACTACTCACATTCATACTATATAGAACTGTCATGGTCCTGACCTGACAGTCTTGTCTGTCCTGTCAGTGTTTAATGTTTGCCTGTTTGTCCTGTCCTTATTTACATTGCTTATATTGCATGTCTTAAAGAGCCATGAAACCCCCTCGTTTCAGCAGGGTGTTTTCACACCTCTACTTTGGAAAAAGTCAGAAAAGTGGGCGTGTCCAGCTCTGTTTAGGGGGAGTGTCGGAGGAAGAAAAGTGGGATGGTGTGGGAGTGTCTATTTGGGCGCGCTGAGTTTCAGAGTCAAAATTCACACACACAGTAGAAAGTGATGGTGTTTAACCTACATGGACATCTGTAGTCGAATTATTTGCCAAATGATTAAATGGTGGACTTTAACTGCAGTTTGGCTCTTTCATTCAGGGAATTCATTCATGCCCCTCGTGACAAACGAGATATTTCATTCGAGGAACTGCTCTAAGCGTGTATTTTTCATGCAATGTTTGATACCGTACGGCGAATGAGAGAAAAAAAACCTCTGCATTTCCCAGAAACTTAGATACACACGGCAGGTAGCGTCAGAAAGCCGCGTGTGTTATTCCGGTCACTAAATGCGGTAAAACCCTACACGAGGTTAAAGTTTGGTTGTGGTGCTAACGTGTTTACACTCTGTGCAATAGTTTGTTAGATACGAACAAACTGAATAAACAAAGAGCACTGGTCGCTCACTTACCAAATCTGTAGAGACAGGACAATTACCAGCAACTAGAGCCGCGTCTTTATGAAGAGAATACTACAAGCGAATCCAGATCTCAGCGTTTGCAGATGAGAACAGCTCTCAGGTAAACAATGTTCCTCCTTAGACACGTAATTTATTGTTGTCGAGCGTCGCGTACACTGTTAATCCACACGTGACTCTGAGCTCTCACAGAGAGAAAATGAAAACGAAACTTAACTGCAGCAAACTATAAAAGCAACACTTCATGCTTGTTTTGCCAACACAACGTGGCGTCTCTGCCGTCTAAACACAGTAATGAATATTAATGAAGTTGCCCAATAGAGCGCGCTGATTGGTTTGAACCAAGCCTTACTCATGCATTAATGCATCACACTGTAAGACGTAATAAGACACACTCTGGCACAGACGTCCAGTCTGCACGCTGGAATACAACGCTATTATCTCATGACCGTGACGCAGCTTCAAAAATTCGTTTCAAACCAGAAGTACGAATTTGCTTGGAATAACGCAAAAACAACCAATTTACACTTTTTAGTGAAATATAGGTGTCCTAATAGTGTTTTTAGCAGTGTGGGACACATATACGACTGTCAACAGCTCAAAAAAATGTGTTATGGTGTTTCGTGACCCTTTAATTTGTGTTGGCCATGTGCTCCTCTTGTCTTTCCTCCTTGTTTTCAGTTACCCCGCCCTTTTATTTAGACCTTGTCATCCTGATTGTTTTCACCTGTCTCTCGTGTGCTTTGCTAATGTGCTGTGTGTTCTCATTTCTTTGCTGGTTCGTTCCATGTGAGCTTGTCTTGTCTCCTTGCAATGCATCTTCACTGAGCTTTTGGTCTTGTCTGTTCTAGTTCACTTGTCTATTTATTGTTTATTTGTAGCTACTACTTTCTTTTTTTTATCCTTAGATCCATTGTTCCATTTTCTGTAAGTCCCAGTCTTCTAAGTAGTTGATTATTAGTAATCGTTTGATTTGTTTAATTACTCTCTTTAAGATCCTCGAAGTCTTTATTCAGTTTTGTTTTTATCAGATTGCTCAAGTCAGTCTTTCTCTCTAGTATTTATATTTTATTTTATTTTTAGATTTAGTTTGATTATTTTATTGTATAATATTGCTGCTTGTTTGCTGTTTTGTCTTGTGTCTTGTAATTTTTCAGTCCTATCCCGTGTCCTGACCTCCCTGGTCTGCCAGTCTGGAGTTTATGTGGCTTGCTCCTGGATCTAGCTCTGGTTTGTTGCTCCTACTCCTGGCTGGCTGTTCATTTTAGTACCATCTTCAGTGGTCTCTACCACTGGCTTCACTGTGTTGTTACCCCTACCATTTGGACCTTGTCATCCTCTTGTGTGTCTATTTGTGCCTTACTCTGTCAATAAACCCCTTTTGTATAGTTCATTGCTGCAACTGGGTCCGTTTTCTTGCAATCATCCATGACAAGAACATAATTTTCTAAAGGTCGTGTAGTAAATTCAAATGTAGTACATACTTGAGTAGTAGGCGACTTCCGATGCAGCCTACGTGAATTTTGCCAAACAATGTTGTTATTTGGAAACTATAAAACTATAAAAACAAATGCATTTATAACCCAACAAGACCCCACCCCGTTTCGAAATGTCCACTGCCATATAATGGCTGCACGTGAAAGTATGTTGTGGGACTTCTTATATGGATTATAGATAGCGAAGATATAGATAGCATTTTTTTTCTAAAGGCTCCTACACACCGGGAAGCTTTTCGTTTGCTTTTATCTTCAGCATTTTACGAGACGTGTTTCCACATTCAAACCCAAGCGATTTTGAAAATCACTGCTTGACGTTAGATGTCGCTACACAACTTTAAGCTACTGACACCAGCTTGTAACACATAAGAAGTGGAGGAGAGGAAGTTCACACGCTTGTTGTTAAAGTTACTGGTGACTCGATCAAGTATAGATGGTTCAAGCAGCAGCTCTAGCGATGAAGAAATGATTATTGTTCACAGAGCAATAAGCAGCTAAACGTTCATATCGCCTCTGGGTATCTTCGACAATGTGCGCTCACATTGACAGTTTTGCCTCCAAGTGCTGTTTACTGTAACTTTAGCAGCTCGTTGCATTAAAACAAACAAAAAAAGAGCGTTTTTTTTTTTTAATTACGCTTTTGCGCCCGTTGTTTGGCGCGTTGGTGTGCACAATCACATTGACGCCTTTTATTCACGAGGCTTTAGATGTTGACAGAAAACGCAAGCAAAAAACGTGCAAAAACATGTGCACAGGCCTTAACTCTTTTTATAAATTTATTAAAACGTGCTTGTTTGTCGTAAAAATTCGTAATAATGCCAAAAAATACTAATTTGTGCATCTCCTGACTTCCGGGTGCAGCCATGCTGCTGTTATAGATGGTTTATTCAGGGAAATATTTGTACCCCTTGGTTTTAAGTGTGGTCCTGAAAGATCTACATTTCATGGGCTTTTTAGCCCTTCCCCTTAGCCCTATGCCTTGAAGCTAAATAGAATTAGGACACCCCTACGGATTCACGTAATGGCGCAAAACAAAGGGTAGGGTAAGTGGAAGGGCTAAAGGGTAGAATTGGGATTGGGCCGTAAATATATTTGAATGTTTCCAGACCATTGCTGTCTATGATGGATGAGAGAGCTAAAGGATTTCATCTAAAATATCTTAATTTGTGTTCCGAAGATGAACAAAGAAGATTTTAGGGTTTTAAATGACATTTAGTAATAGGGAATTTTCAAGACGTTTCTCATTTGCTTTTCATTTGATGCGATTTAGCTCAACCACTCTCACTGGCAGAGCTGTGATTAAAAACTAAACAACATTTAAAAGCTTTTTACTGTATCGTTAACCATTTTGCTGAAAATAATTAGTAAATGACTCGAACCTACGTTGCTCCTGCAGAGCTACCAACCAGGAAACTTGAACTCCCAAAAAAAAGAATTGAATTTAGCCTCTGTTGTGTCTGATAACTGCAGTTTGTGGCTATAATTTATCATCCATGTTTATTCCATATCCATGTTACAATGTAAAATGTATTTTACCTATATATTGCATTTTTAAAACATTCCTATAATTATTTATTCAAACTTCTGTACATTTCAATTTAACTGAAACAGAATAATTTGACTCGTGTATCTTGAGCTGTGTGAGCTAATAACAATAAAAATCAGTTGATTCAGCAATTTTTCCTGCAAAAATGTATTTCAGCTAGTCAGAGGTGTTTTCTGATATTCTAGTCTTATGAGCTAGTAGAGATTCATTCATTCATTCATTCATTCATTCATTCATTCATTCATTCATTCATTCATTCTCTTGTCAGCTTAGTCCCTTTATTAATCCGGGGTCGCCACAGCGGAATAAACCGCCAACTTAACCAGCAATTTTTTACGCAGTGGATGCCCTTCCAGCTGCAACCCATCTCTGGGAAACATCCACACACACATTCACACACACACTCATACACTACGAACAATTTAGCCTACCCTACCCAATTCACCTGTACCGCATATCTTTGGACTGTGGGGGAAACCGAAGCACACGGGGGAAACCGAAGCACACGGAGGAAACCCACGCGAAGGCAGGGAGAACATGCAAACTCCACACAGAAGCGCCAACTAAGCCGAGGTTCGAACCAGCAACCCAGCAACCTTCTTGCTGTGAGGCGACAGCACTACCTACTGCGCCACTGCCTCGCCCAGCTAGTAGAGATGTGTGTTGTTAATTTTACCATCTGAATAATAGTGAGGTATTTCTTCCACCACAGGTACTTCTGGATCTTCGGGCCAAACGCTGCCAGGCCGTAGTAGCCGTACATCAGCACATGAATGCCTGAGTTAATCGTTGCGCCAAAGAAAGCTGTGAAGAAAGAAGGAGATTTAATTAGATTAACATCAACAAATATGGTGGTCCAACAAGATAGTTCAAAATTAAGAAGATCATGGTATGTTTTAAGACAATGAGACTCTTTTATGAAACATGGACAACAGTCATATTTGTGTGGAGATTTATTGTAATCTTAAAAAGTTTTATGAATTACGTCAAGATGCCATTCACTTCATGCTTCATATTAATTAAAGAGACAGTTCACCCAAAAATTAAAAATGTTGTCATTAACTCACCCTTCACTTCAATTTGAGTTTCTTTATTCTGTTGAACACAAAAGAAGATACTTTGAAAAATGTTGGTTGCTAGCACCAATTGACTACCATAATAATTTTTTGTCCTACTATGGACGTCAATGGGTGCATCAACATTCTTTAAAATATCTTTTTTTGTGTTCATAAAGGATGAAAACCACATGACGGAATGAAAATGCTGAGGTAAATTTTATTTTTGGGTGAACTATCTCTGAGTCAACATGATTAAACACAGAGAAGCAAGTTTGAAATGTTTGGAAGCGTCAGCAACATTGGTTGAGACTCAGGATTACAGTTCCCCAGCCCAGTCCTCCACAGACCCATGTCAGATCATTATCCTCTGTTCACCTTTTCCTCCTTATTAACCCACTGACCATCTGTACCCAGGCAAACCTTTTGACCCCTTCCACATCCCCCTAAGCTCTTCTAACCTTTCCTCTCATTTCCTTAAATCTCCTCATCCTTTGTTTCAGGTTCTCTGCTTGGGCAGCAAAATACAGAACTCTTGTCTGTCTGTCTGTCTTTCTGTCTATCTATCCATTTATTTGTTTGTCTGTCTGTGTCGGTGTATCTATCTGGCAACCTTTTGTATCATTTTTTTCTATCTTTCATCTGTCTATCTTTTGTATCTTTTTTCTGTCTGTCTTTTGTATATTTTTTCAGTCTGTCATTCTGTCTCTTGATCATTTTTATAACCATGTCATTCTAACATATGTCTGTCTTTCATTTTCGTTCTATCTATCTATCTATCTATCTATCTATCTATCTATCTATCTATCTATCTATCTATCTATCTATCTGTCTATCTGTCTGTCTGTCTGTCTGTCTGTCGTTCTATCTATACATCTATCTGTCTAGGTTTTGTATAGTTTTTTCTATCAATCTGCCTGTCTGTATCTCTGTCTCAATCTGTCTGTCGTTCTATCTATACGTCTTATCTGTCTACCTTTTGTATCTATTTTTTTAACGGCCTATCGTTCTGCCTGTCTGTCGTTCTATTATATGTCTTTCTATCTTTTTATCATTTTTCTAACTCTCTGTCGTTCTATATATGTCTGTCTATCATTTTTTCAGTGTGTCGTTCAGTCTTTTTTAATCATTTTTCTAACTGTATGTCGTTCTATATATAATTTATCTATCTATCTATCTATCTATCTATCTATCTGTCTGTCTGTCTGTCTGTCTGTCTGTCTGTCTGTCTGTCTGTCTGTCTGTCTGTCTATCTATCTATCTATCTATCTATTTATCTGTCTGTCTGTCTTTTGTATATTTCTTCTATCTGTCATTCTGTCTATCTTTTGTGTTTTTTTGTCTGTCTGTTCTATATATGTCTGTCTATCATTTTTATCTGTCGTTCTATCTATCTATCTGTCCGTCCGTCCGTCCGTCCTTCATTCTATCTATCTATTCTTTTCCATCTGTCTGTCGATCTATTTATCTTTTGTATATATTTTTTCTAACTATCTGTCTGTCAATCTCTTAATATATATCTGTCTGTCTGCTGTTATATCTATCTGTCTGTCGTTCTATCTCTCTGTCTTTCTTTTGAATATTTTTGTGCCTGTGTTTGTCCTTCTATCCATCTTTTGTATCGTTTATCTATCTATTGTATAATTTTTTTCTATCTGTCGTTCTATCTATATATCTGTCTTGTCTGTAATTTTTATCCATTTATCTGTCTCTGTCATTCTATGGATCTGTCTATTTTTTTTTATTTTTTCTGTCTGTTGTTCTATCTCTATATCTGTCTGTCTATCTTTTTATCCATTTTTCTATCTGTTTTGTCTGTCTATTTTTTGTATTATGTCTTCTATCTGTGTCGTTCTATTTATCTGTCCCTTTGTCTGTTTTTCGGATCATTCTTTTTATATCTGTCTGTCATTCTGTCCATCTATCTGTCTGTCTTTTGTAGAATTGTTTTTCTGTCTGTGTGTCATTTTATCTATCTGTCTGTCTGTTTTTATATGTACATTGCACCTATAGGCCAAATATTTATGAACATATGTGAGCAAAATGTGGTAAAGTTAGAACCTGTAACTACTGTCGGGATTTACCAAAGACATTTCTAGAAATATTAGCAAAAATAATGCAGATTTGTGTGCTGATCTTATACCTAATGCACTTGTAGGAGTTGCTCTTCTAGATGCTAAATTATTCAGAGTATAGTATTTAAATAAATCACCTAATTGGTATTTGCTGAAAAAAGCATGTCTTAACCCATTTTGTATCTATGTTGTCAGTAGATTACATAGAGCTTATTATCTTCAGCTCTGCTTGTTAGCGACCTAATTTGCACTGGTTTATGCATCGCGTTAGACATTCTGAAAATTAGCTGCTGTGTCTGTGTGTAGCTCATTCACATATTGTCAGTGGATCTCTCACAAAAACTTTTTTTGTACTTTTAATTTGAGCTGTATAGCCAATTATTTATTTGTGACATATCAAGACACAAATCTGTGTAATGACATGACTAGGTAGTGAAATATGAGGACATGCTGATATCCTTATTTCTCAAAAAGCTTATAAACCAGACCAAACCAAAAGTAAAACCGCACACAGTTTCCTGTGGAGGTTGGTTTTAGGGTTATGGCAAGAGAAAATAGAGTTTGTACAGCATAAAAACAATGGAAACCTATGTAATGTCCCCGCAGTTCACAAAAACAAACGTGTGTGTGTCTATGTGTGTACTCACACTGTCCACCAGGAACCCACTTGATGCCGATCCACCACAGGATGAACATTGTGCAGTGGTGATAGACGTGCAGGAAGCTGACCTGATTAAACTTCTTCCTCATGATGAAGAAGACCGTGTCCAGAAACTCCACTCCCTTGGAGATGTAATACCACCACAGAGCAGATGCTATCTGCAGAAATACCAGATACATATCTATCAGTCATTATCTTAATTTCTTTTTACAGATCTGGGAACTCATTAATAAATGTGGCATATGCACAAAATGGGGGTTATATGATTATAAAAAACAAACTTGATGCAAGTAAATTTATTTAACTTAAATGTTGACTTCATTGAACCACTTTCTAGTGTTATAGCAGCATGATGTTAGCACACTGGTAAGACATGGTAGCAAAATGCCAATCTGTACATGCAGTACAAGTAGAAGCAAGTTAGCAAAATGTTTACCATGTGCTGAATTCTGTCAGAAGATTTTTAAATAGAAAGCATACAATTAAAGGGAATATGAGTTACAATTTGTTGCTAGTTTTCTTTTTATTAAGCTATGGATGATCTTCCATCGTGTGTTGTAAAAATCAAAAATCTATCTTGAATTCATTCCTTCTCTCGCTTTTCTTTTTCTTCTTCTTTTCCTTTCATACTTTTCCTTAATTTCATTCTTTTTATCTTTTCTTTTGCTTCCTTTCCATTATTTTCTTTCTTTCTTTCTTTCTTTCTTTCTTTCTTTCTTTCTTTCTTTCTTTCTGTTCCTTAATTTCTTTTTTCCTTCCTTTAATAATTTCTTTCTCTTTCTTTTTCTTGTTTTTTGTTTCGCCCTCTCCTTTTCATTATTCTTTTTCCTTTCCTTCCTTCTTTTCTTCTTTCTTTCTTTCTTTCTTTCCTTCTTCTTTTCTTTCTTTCATTCTTTCTTTCTTTTTTCTTCCTTTCTTTTTGTTCCTTAATTTCTTTTTTCCTTCCTTTAATAATTTCTTTCCCCCTTTCTCTTTCTTTTTTTTCCTCCCTCTCCTTTTCATCCTTCTTTTTCTTTTTCCTTTCCTTCCTTCATTCTTTCTTTACTTCCTTCCTTCCTTTCTTTTTGTTCTTTAATTTCTTTCTTCATTCCTTTAATAATTTCTTTCTCCCTTTCTCTTTCTTTTTTACCTTTTTCCCCTCTCCTTTTCATCCTTCCTTTTCGTTTTCCTTTCCTTAGTTCTTTCTTTACTCCTTTTCATTATTCTTTTTCCTTTCCTTCCTTCCTTTCTCTCTTTCTTTCTTTCTTTCTTTCTTTCTTTTTTTCTTTCTTTCTTTTGTTCCTTAATTTCTTTCTTCCTTCCTTTAATAATTTCTTTCTCCCTTTCTCTTTCTTTTTCTTGTTTTTTTTCTTTCTCCCTCTCCTTTTCATCCTTCTTTTTCTTTTTCCTTTCCTTCCTTCATTCTTTCTTTTCATTTTTTGATTTCCCCCTTTCTTTCTTTCTTTCTTTCTTTCTTTCTTTCTTTCTTTCTTTCTTTCTTTCTTTCTTTCTTTCTTTCTTTCTTTCTTTCTTTCAGGGTGCTTTCACACTTGGTTCAGTTGCCTAGACCAAACCCAAATTTGAATGTACCCCTTGCCACCTTCTTTATTGGTTTGTGTTCACACTATCTTTTTTCCTTCTGAACCCTGGTAGTCTTGCATCATCACGCTACTGTTTTGTGTACAACTGTTGCTAGGTGACGGCCACATTCTGCTTTTACTGAATCGTTGGGTTTTGTTACCAAAACCCAAATACAAAGATCCACTTGCGTTTGTCTGACACAAAAACATTAAAAATGTAGTTTTTGGTGGAGACAAGCAGACATTTTCACTGTTTGCACAGAGTCAGTCCCGTTTGTCACCAAGGTAGGTGATACACAGACACACACACACACACACACACACGAATGAACGTTATAAAAACTAAAGTTTGTTGTACAGTTGTCGGTCCACCTCTTTTATTTAATACGATTGCATTTATACTAGAAGTAAACCGTACCCCAGACCACCTCTTTCAGGCGGACTCGGGTACGATTGAGTTAAGAAGACACGTTCTCACTAGCTAAACATACCATACTTTGGCGTCAAATGAACCCGGGTGCGGATCAAAAGTGCTAGTGTGAAAGCACCCTTAATTTCTTTCTTCCTTTTAATTTTTTCTTTCTCCCTATTTTCTTTCTCTATTTCTCTCTCCCTTTCCTTTTCTTTCTTCTTTTTTAGTGTTGCTTACTAAAAATATTACTTCTTACCTATAAAGCTTTAAATAATCTAGCTCCTGTTTATCTAACCAACCTTCTCCCTCGCTACAGTCCAACCCACTCTAAGATCTCAAACCTCAGGGCTTCTGGTATTACCTAGAAAAGCAAAGTCTACTAAAGGAGGTTGATTCTTTTCATTTAAGGCTCCTAAACTTTAAAATGGCCTTCCTGATAATGTCCGAGGCTCAGACACACTCTCCCAATTCAAAACTAGATTAAAGACCTATCTTTTTAGTAAAGCAATGCATCACATTACAGCATGATGCATGAGTATGCTTCATGCAGGTGAGCAGGCTTAACAACCAACTGTAGGACACACTCCTCCTGTCTTAATGCATATGCTCATATGCTTTGCATGTTCGTTTATATAACTACTAGTTTCATTTATAACACTTCATTTCTGCATCTCGTTTAAATACACTGAACAGCAGCTACACTCATTTTCTTTATTCTCTTTTTCCACCTGAAGATACCCCTCCCGAGGCCCATAGAGTTTATGCAGCGCCACTGATGCGATCCCAGACCTGTGAAGAAATGATGCCAAGGTATCCATAATTCTGGACCATGATTCCTGAAAACCCCTAGTGACAGACGATTCTACGCATTGATCCTGTAGGCCAGCCTGAACACCTGCCGGTGACCTACTCAGACCTGCAGTTCTCCACGATGGATATCCAGCGTTCTCCAGCCTCCGGCATGTAGACTGCAGCTCTGCACAAGAAGTTTGGCCAGAGGAGAAATGGTCTTGCCCAACTGAGCCTGGTTTCTCTCCAGGTTTTTTCCTTCACTTTTGTCAATTTGGGGAAGTTTTGTTTCTCTCCGCTGTCACCACTGGCTTGCTTGGTTTGGGACTCGTGGAGCTGCACAGCAATGGATTTGCTCTTCAGTGTTTGGACTTTCAGCAGTGAATATTAAACCACACTGAACTGCACTAAACTGAATTTCAACTCTGAATACTGGACTGACACTGTTTCAGTTTACTATAATCTTCTATGTTAAGCTGCTTTAACACAATCCACACTGTAAAAATGCTATAGAATTAAAGATTAATTCAATTTAATTCTTTTTTCTTTCTCCCTTTCTTTTCCTCTTTCTTTCTTTCTTTCTTTCCATTTTTCTTTCTCCCTTTCCTTCCTCTTTTCCTTTCTTCCAATTTACAAAGCCGTTTCGGACATCACGTTAAGTTTTTCTCAAGCCAACAGGACAGTTTGTCCCAACAATCTGTACTATGCAGTTGCATTTAATTAGCTCTTTCCATCCATTTCCTGCAGCACCGTGAGGATGGAGGCGTGGCCTGCGGGTGGTGAGAGTCCTGACCTCATCACTGTCCTCATGCAAACCAGCCAAAACCCAGCCGGCCAATGAGGGTGAGGGTTCATGCCAACACAACAGCATGAGGAAACTCTAACCCACGTCACTGGACGCGTTTCTGGGGATTCAGCCATCCAGCCATCTGATTACAGTTAAGCCTTGATCTCAACTTTCTCCCTTTTCCTTACAGCTGTAAAATACCTGCTGAGCACTAATGGTCTTTAAGATCGTTTTAGTGAGCTAGTCTGTACAGTCATTGGAATTAGAATGTGTACAGTCTTGTTAGAGATCGCACACCCTATTGAATTTCATGATTTCCCATATTTTTTCTCAGAAAACTTATTTCTAAAGGTGCCGTTCACTTGAAACTGTTGACTTCACCAGATGTTGGTTACAACCAGAGAAATACATAAATGCAAAGAAAGCAAATCTAATTAGTTTACAAACAAAGTTGTGTAATAAAATGAAATGATGCAGGCAAAAAATATTTACCTGTATAAATATGGATATATATATATATATATATATATATATATATATATATATATATATATATATATATATATATATATATATATATGCGTGTGTGTGTGTTGGTGTGTGTGTGTGTGTGTGTGTGTGTGTGTGTGTGTATATATATATATATAGTCCTTGGCAGGTTTTAAAACCTGGAAGACTTTACTTCAGATGAACAAAATCACATCTTTCAGAGGTAAAGAGGTAAAAAAAAAAAAGAATCATAGAGTTAAATTCAATACCTTTAAAAAAAAATTAAGACTCCTTCCTAACCTCATCAACTCCAAGTTTCAGCTGGTGACATTTTAACTCGAGTATTTATTACTTAACTCTAACTGTACGAAGGCACATCTAAAGAGTCTTAAGGCTGATTTATACTTCTGCGTCAAGCGCACTCGTATGCTTTGGTGCAGCCTATGTGTGGACACATAGCCCTCGCCGTGGCCTCTCACCTCTCACAATATTTAACTACACAACGCAACGATGCGTAGTGCAAGCTCTGTGATTGGTCAGCTTGGTACTGATGGAGCGAGTGTTTACAAGTGTCGAGTCCCGTGAAGGAGCTCCAGAAGAAGACTTTTGTTTTGTGTTTACCTTATGATTTAATTTGTTGCACGTTCGCGGATTCACGCCTCAAAATGAGCAAATTTAAGCCACTTAAACATTAAGGTAGCGTTCAGAAAAAACAAAACACCAGCGAAAAAACTCGACACAGAGGAACATAAATACTTACTGCCAGCTAGTGTTTCGGAAGTGTTATTGCAGAAGAACACAAACAGCGTGCAGAAGTATAAACCAGGCTTCAGTTTCTGATAACTCCTTATCAATGCAACAAAATTCAGAATGATGGAAACAAAGAAAACTGTATATAAAGTTCTGTCATGAAACTCTGTTGGGCGTTAAGTTAAATCGAACCTCCTACTACATTACCTGACAAAAGTCTTGTCGCCTATCTAAGTTTTAGGAACAACAAATAATAACTTGACTACTAGTTAATCATTTCTCTCTCAGATGTGGTTTAAATGAAAGGCAAAGGCCTCTAGATTACACTTATTTTACTGAAATAAAATATGATCATGCCTTGATTTTTAATTAATTCATTAGGACAGTAAGTCTGACTTTGCTTAGACAAAAATCTAGTCTCTTAAAAGTAATAATGTCCAGTATAGAATATAAAGTCATGCTGCAGTGGAAACAGAATGAATATTGTGTCTGACTCCATCATGAGCTTGGAGGACTGCATCCATACATCTCTGCAATGACTCAAATCACTGATTAATAAAGTCATCTGGAATGGCAAAGAAAGCGTTTACAAGACTCCCAGAGTTCATCAAGATCCCTTGGGTTCATCTTTATTGCCTCCTCCTTCATCTTAGCTGAGTCATGCACCATAATGTTCATGTCTGGTGACTGGGCTGGCCAATCCCGGACCACCTTGACCTTCTTTGCTTTAAGGAACTTTGATGTGGAGGCTGAAGTATGAGGAGCGCTGTCCTGCTGAAGAATTTGCCCTCTCCTGTGGTTTGTAATGTAATGGGCAGCACAAATGTCTTGATGCCTCAGGCTGTTGATGTTGCCATCCACTCTGCAGATCTCTCGCACTCCCCCATACTGAATGTAACCCCAAACCATGATTTTTCCTTCACCAAACTTGACTGATTTCTATGAGAATCTCGGGTCCATGCTGGTTCCAGTAGGTGTTCTGCAGTATTTGTGATGACTGGGATGCAGATCAACAGATGATTCAGCAGAAAAATTGACCTTCTGCTACTTTTTCAAATGATCAACTAGAAGTCAAGTTATTATTTGTTGATCTTACAACTGGGATTGACGACAAGACTTGTCAGGTAGTGTATGTCATGGCTTAGGTAATTGGCTGCTGTCGCCACAAGCAGGAGTTTATCGATTAGCATCCGAATATTCTCAAAACAAGTTCTGGCAGACTTTACAATGCAACTATACATTGTATATTTAAAAATGATGTAAAATTGTAATACCTTGTAAAATTTTGGTTTTAAGTACTTTAAAAGGGCCTTTAGTTTCTCTAAATTAGTCTATCGACTTTTAATACTTTGAAAGACCCTGTAAAAGTTATGTCCTCATCCGGATAGCTAAGGGAAGACAGCATACTGTGTTTCTTACCCTGACTTCATTAACATCATTGGAGTAGTTGACAGGCTGGCAGAGGTAGCTGTATCCGGCTGCTCTGGAGCCCAGGAGCAGCTGCACAGAAAAACACACAGACATTATTCAGATGTGCTGAAGCCAAGGTTAGTCTGTCTGTGATAAAGTGGTTCATTTCACACAGTTGATCAGCTTTTGGAAAACACAATCTGTGCATTTCTATGGCCCTGTTTACACGGTCAGGTCTTGATGCCCAATTTTGATTTGTTGCCTATATCTGTTTTGTTTTTTTTCTGTCCGTTTACATGTTATTTTAATTGTGACCCATATCCTATTCATGTGTTTACTCTTGCCATACAATTTACGATGTCGCGCATACATAAAGGCTAGTTTTTAGCTCTGCGAAATATGCGAAGTGTAGTATAAGCAGTGAATGGTTTAGTTCAGATTTACCCCCACGCAGTTTATGTAATGGTATGGCCATGATGTGTGTGTGTGTGTGTAGTTGAAGATGTAGCCTTTGCCTGTGTGCGCAGCACTGGTGTTGTTAGGGAGAATAAAGTTGTTCTATGTGTAGCTTAGCCCACAGTGCGTGTATTAATAGCGACAAAAAGTTACAACACGAAGTTCGCCCCACTTTAAAATGATTTTGAGGCGGAGGAGGTAGGAAAGCGCCGTCATCGTAGCTTGCGCTTTTGGTTTGTATGCTGTATGATGTCCCCAACCATTCAGAGGAATTTGTGGGTACGAGAGAGATCTTAGGTCTGGTGGGAGCAAATTGTGGCGACTGACCACTTTCCTCCATGTTTCCTCTGTTGTTGTTTACCGCGTCGGTATCTCCACACACTCTCTTCCTTCTACGACGTACCACATTGTAGCTAGTTTAATGATGTACAGAATTGAACGCCTTAATAAATCCGATCTGCCTGTTTACATGATAGTCGCATTGTCACATATCAGATTTATATCTGATTTATTTCCACATATGAAGGAGGCCTGAAACCGATCTCTGAATATCCGAATGCATGCGTTTTTTTCTCGTGTTTACACGGTCATAGAACAGATCTGATCTGTGTCACATATGAGCAAAAAATCTGAATTGGGTCACATTTAACTGGCAGTGTAAACGGGGCCTATGTGTCTCTTCATAACTTCTGTTTGTCAACTATTTAATATAAACAGTTGTGTTGTGTGTTGTAGTATAATGTATTAGTTTTTGGGTAATTTGTTTATATTATTACTATAGTTGTTGTATTACTAATAATTATTAATTCAGGCAAAATTACTAGTCCTCTCTCTCTCTCTACATATATATATATATATATATATATATATATATATATATATATATATATATATATATATATATATATATATATATATATATATATATATATATATATATATATATATGAGCAATATCACACTTGTAGCAGTGCGATATGGCTGTATATCAGCACTGGTGGGAGGCGTGCGTTGGCACGAGGCCGCAGGCCGATATACAGCCATATCGCACTGCTACAAGTGTGATATTGCGTTTATACAACAGTTTAACGGCATAATTGTGTATATAAAAACATTATCAATCATGGAGAGTCTCAAAAACCCTTTTGTATGAGGAACTATTTTCTTCCGCGTTGGATTCAAATCATAAGCTGACAGTTGAACAGCTGAGCAAGCATCATTTAAACTTTAGATCTGTAGTGTCTGCTTTTTGCTGGCTGTATTTGGGTGGAATAATACACAAAGGGTAAAGAGGCTTTACGGGTGCTGATATTACTTAAATATATCATGGCTATCAGCCAATCAGATTCAAGAACCAGACATAACTGTTGTATATATGTGTGTGTGTGTATATATATATATATATATATATATATATATATATATATATATATATATATATATATATATATATATATATATATATATATATATATATATATATACATACACACACACATACATACATACATACACACACATATATATATAAATATATATATAAATAAATTTACATGTCCACCCCTATAATGGTTCAAATATATAGAGACAGAGACAAAGAGAGAGAGAGATCTATATCTATATTTATTTTATGCTGGACAAAAAAAATTGCAAACAATAGTAATAAGTTTACTATTAGTTGCAGACAGGGTGCGAATTCCAGGGGGGTTTGGGGAGATTGACCCCCCTAATTAATGCTTGATTCCCCTTGAAGGACATTAAAACAACATGTATAGGGGGTGTCAGCTTTAATACTGAGAAACAATTTGCTCTGCTTTGTATTTTTCTTAATAATGATAATAATAAAATTAATATAAATAATCTAATTAATAAAAATGTGTGGAAAAAAAAGAGTACACTTTAATGCATTACGACTTCTCAATTACTTGGTTCCATACATTTTTTAGTATTTTAGTCCACCTGTATTACCACTAGTATTTTCTAGTGCCACAATGCTTCTATTCAGCTACTGTATGTCTGACTGGTTTAAGTCTGAGTGGTTGAAATGGATTGACAAGAAGGAAATGAACTGACCTCTTTGCAGATGTAGAAGTTAAGCAGCACCATGCTGAAGTTGTACACAATGAGTGTTTTCCTGAGCTGGAAAGGCTCGCGGTTCTGCATGTAAAGAGGGCCGGCCCAAAGGAAGAGCAGGTACAAAACACTGATCCCCAGAGTGGGCAGAGGAGATGACATCATCGGCCATTTCTCCACACGCTTGTCTGACATTCAAACAGAGAGATGTTCAGATTGCAATTTTTACTGTTCTTACTATTTTTACTAAACTTATGGTTGCCAAGAAGTTACCTTTTAAAAAAACAGTAGAAACCATAAAAAATACAAATAAATAAATAAAAAAAAAAAAAATATATATATATATATATATATATATATATATATATATATATATATATATATATATATATATATAATTATTTTTTATGTAAATTAATGTAATGTAATTAATGTAAATTAATATGTGTGTGTATATATATATATATATATATATATATATATTTATATATATATATATACATATACACACACACACACACACACACATTAATTTACATTAATTACATTACATTACATACATTTTTATGGTAAACTACCGCATTTCGGTCGTTATTTGCCACATTTATAGGGTTATTGTTTACCAATGTTTTCAAATCCTAACATCTACACATTCCAATGCTCATCACAAACAACTCAATAATGGTAACACACATAAAACCAAGTTACGCAATAAACATTATCAAAATTAGATACACAAACATAAAAATCTAATGTACATAATTGAGGAGGGGAAAAAAAGCCTAAAAATAACCATAGTAATATCAACAAAAAAATAAATTCTGGGAAAGTTAATGTACGGTTATCCACCCTATTATTTAAAGAAACTTAAACATGATACTGATTTTTACTGTAACATCTTTACATTTTTTTAACCATTAAAATTAGTGCTGCACGATACTCGCATACAATGCGATATTACTGTTGAGTGTTGCCTTAATGATATTTCTTCCTCTATAGCTAACTTGCTAAGCTATTTTATCAACAATTTTAAACAAAAAGTATGTAATGATCAAACTAAAACAAACAGGTAGTTAGATTTTTTCTGAGAAAAAAAAAATGATGTCAAGATTCAAACATTGAGACTTTAAAACACCCTGAATTACTGACAGCTATTGGTTGTCATTTTCCTTTTTTAGCCCCTTTCACAAATACAGACCTTTCTGGAAAATTACTGCCAATTTTCCGCAAAGGTCTGTATGTGTGAACTGGCCCTTTTTGAAAACACCGGTAAATTCGTTCCGTCTATTTTCCGGAAAGAGAAGTTGTAATATTACCGGTAATTTGCCGGAATGCTGCGCTGTGTGAACGCAGATGAAATATTGCATTCACATACGCGCTGACGTAAGACATCTACTTTAGCCAATCAGAACATTCAGACACATTCACATCTGCGCTCTTTATGAAAATAAAAGCCTTTGAATATTTTTCCAGACACATTTAGCTGCTAGATGTTAGTCAGATAATGTTTTTATATTCCTTCTTAATGCCAGCTGTGTTAAAAATTATCAATAAAATGCTTACGATAAACCGCTGTTAGTTTACCTTCAAGCTCTGACATGTGTGCACGTGAAGCAGCTGGTAAGCGCCAACACACACACACACACACATATTATGTACATCTCGATATGCGAGTGTTTCTCTATATGTTTTCATCAAAGTAGTTCACAAAACTTTTCCAAACAGAGTTTGTTATGTAGTCAAGTGTTTACAAATACAAGCGCAGCTGCTTAGAGCTCATTTCTGGTTAATGATGTCAGAATTTACCGCTATTTTGGAATGGATGTGTGAATGGAAAAGTTCCGTAACGTCCTGCCTGTGTGAACAGCACTTTTTTTAATTTACCGGTAAAGTCGTTCCGGTAATTTTACGGATATTTACCGGTATCACTGTGTGAAAGGTGAAAGGGGCTTTTGTCTCCTAGCATTAGTATTTATTTTCAGCTCTAGGTTCACCTGACAGCACCTACTGGAGAGGCAGGGATCAAGATAGTAAAGGCCCATCTCACTGGTCAGATTTGGATAAACAATCTATGCATGCAGCACACAAATGCTTGGCACAATTAATTTCCTTTAACGCACTTCCCAGTGAAATGGATATTGTATATATTGTGATAACGATAGGTTTTTATAAATTGTGCAGCCCTAATTGAAATTTGCAGTGTAATGTACACTCTCCTTACCTGCTATGGTAAGGCTCCATTTGTAAAACTCTACAGAGTCATTCATCAGGTGAACGACCGTCTCCATGGCGCTAGTTCTAAGATGATTATCCTGTGAAGCAGAAAACACAACAGAAGCAGTTTTAAAAAGTGCTCGACTTAGACTCTCACTTACACACAGTGCGAAATTAATCTATCTATCTATCTATCTGTCTATCTGTCTATCTATCTATCTATCTATCTATCTATCTATCTATCTATCTATCTATCTATCTATCTATCTATCTATCTATCTATCTATCTATCTATCTATCTACCTGTCTGTCTGTCTGTCTGTCTGTCTGTCTATCTGTCTGTCTCTCTGTCTGTCTGTCTGTCTGGGTAATTGGTATGAATTTGTACAATCTCAGTTGTTCATTTTGTTATAATTTGCTCATCTCCCAATGACAGTTGGGTTGGGGGGGGGGGTTGCCTCCTTTTTAAGATTTTACATTTTCATACAATTTAATTTGTACAAATTAGCCACTTTTTTCTGCTAATATGTAAAATATTTAGATTTCTTTGTGAGGTCAGGCTGGTCTGTATTCATTTAATAGTGTAATAATTTTGTTAAATCAGTTTTCATTTAATTTAATCTTTATTTAATATAGCTGAACTATAATTAAGCAACATCGATTAAAGTTGTACTATACTAATATGCTATATATTAATATATTAAATAAGACTGACAATGACACATGTATTCTGAAAAATGTATTTCTCATAATAAATAAACTGTATATTTTTTACATGTAAGGTATATATTATATTTACATGTAAATATGTGAAATATTTGTTTCCCTGTGAGATCAGGCTGGTCTGTATTAATAATTATTATTAGTCTCTATTATTCTCAAAATCATGTAGTTTAATGTAAACTAAAATGAAGTAACAATGATTCAATGTGTTGTTAATATACCAATAAATACATATTTTATTTATTTATTATATTATTATATATATTATTTATTTTAAATACAAGTTATTTAATATATAATTATATACAAATATATTGTATGATGAATATATTCTGTAAGAAATGCATTTTTCATTGTTAATGTGAGTTAATGCATTGACAAATAACAAAACCATTGTGTTTTCAGTGTGTCATGTTTCCATATTTTATATTACACTATTTATACCTTTTCTTCCAGATTTAAAGGGACAGTTTGCCTAAAACTGACACTTACATCATTGTTTACTCACTCTTTACTAGCCACAAACTTAGTTTCTTTTTTCTGTTGAACACAAAAGAAGTTGTGTAACTATTCACTTCCATGTTTTTTTCCCCACAATGGAAATCAATGGTTACCGGTTTCTAACATTCCTCTAAACATCTTATTTTGTGTTCAATAGAAAAAAGAAACACATAAAGGCTCGGAACCACTTGAGGAGGACTAAATAGTAAGTACATTTTCAATTCATTTTTTTTGGGGCTTTTGAACAACCTCTTTATTTTGTTTAAACTTTTATTTTACTTTTTATTTTAAAATGAATCAATACAAAACACAATTCATCTAATACACCATATAAATGTACCACCAAAGCATATCCAGGCAAGATAGTGAATTATTTTTTACCATAATACACACAATATTTTATAGTAGTTTAAAACAAAATATACTCAAATTCAGAGCAACTACCATAACATCAGGAGCTAATAGATGATAAATGTAAATCTTTATTGACTGGTGACTGAAGTTTGAATTCCCTTTAATGCACCAAACAGAGACCCGACAACTCTTTGACAGATGCGTATGTTTATTCTTATGCTATTCTTTCAGCTCAGCGAGAAGCATCTCTAAAGCATATTCCACACCTGAGTGCAAGGCAAGCAGAATTAATATAAGTCAGTTCACCAGTGGCGTTGCATAATCAGCCTGTCTGAAGAGGCCCTGCTTACGTCTGTGCATTATTTAGAGGCCCTATCGTTTTGCACCGAGACAAACTTAGGAAAAACAGGACAGTTGTATGCGGGACTGGTCCCACATGTAATATGTATAATGACATAAGCTATGCTAAAGGAACTATTATAACTGATATAAGAACATTGTATGTAATTTTCGCCACTAGAGGGCGTGTATTCATAACAAACAAAGAATATTTTTTTTTATATTAATTTAATTAACAGCATTAGACACGTTGGCTCAGTGGTTAGCACTGTCGCCTCACAGCAATAAAGTTAGTGGTTTGAGGCCCGGCTGGGCCAGTTGGCTTTTCTGTGTGGAGTTTGCATGTTCTCCCCGTGTTGATGTAGGTTTCTTCCGAGTTCTCCAGTTTCCCCCACAGTCCAAACACAAGCGCTATAGGTAAATTGGATTAGCATATGCTGGAATAGTTGGCGGTTCATTCCACTGTGGCGACCCCTGATAAATAAGGGACTAAGCCCCTAAGGAAAATGAATGAATGAAAATGAATGAATGGATGAATGAACAGCATATAACGTCTTACAAACAAAAGTGTAGTTTGATGATGGAGTGGAATCAAAGGAGTTGTGGTCTTTATGAATGGGTAATTAAATATTAATGTTTTTATTGAATAGGCTGACAATAAGTACACAAAAGCAAATCAACTTGAATCGTTCTATTTCTGAAAATAGCAATATTAATTACCATGCATTGACAAATATAACCAACGCTGATCTCCTTGGTGTATTTAATAAAACCTTTTTAATAATAATCATTTTTAAAATAAAAACCAAGCTACTTTTTTGCATGAAAATAGTGTATGTGGGCTATCTTAATAGGTTTTTTTAAAGTGCTAGTTCACCCAAAAAAAGAAGATAGTTTGAAGAATGTTGGAAACCTGTAGCTATTGACTTCCATAGTATTTGTATTGTTTACTACTAAGTCAATGGTTTCATTAAGGTAAAGTTGGTCTTATATTTCCATATTCAGACTTTCTCCTTCATTCATTCATTCATTCATTTTCTTGTCGGCTTAGTCCCTTTATTAATCCAGGGTCGCCACAGCGGAATGAACTGCTAACTTATCCAGCAAGTTTTTTACACAGCAGATGCCCTTCCAGCCACAACCCATCTGGCACCTTTCTCCTTAATAATATAATTTCAGAAGCGCAAAATCATCTGCGGCCTCTGCACATGTTAAATAGTCTCGAAACATATTTGGAGCGCAAATAAGCCATCTAAATATTTTTAAATGAACTATGTAATTAAAGAATGATGTCAAAAATGACAATTCTGCTGCCATCATTTACTCACCCTTGACTTGTTCTGTTGAACACAAAAGGAGTTGTGTAACCATTCATTTCCATGTGTTTTTTTCTACAATGAAAGTGAATGGTTACCGGTTTATAACATTCCTCTAACATTTTGAAGAATGTTGGAAACCTGAAACCATTATTGAGGAAAAGTTGGTTTTAGAATTTGCACATTTATTCATATTTAACTGTGACAACTTGTGACATGGTCCCTTTATTGTACTTTGGATATTCAGTCTAAAAATCACATTTAAGTATGACTTCAAAACAATATTAATATATACAGTTGAGGTTAGAATTATTAGCCCCCCTATGATTTTTTTTTTACTCTTTTTTTTATTTTATTTTTTTATATATTTCCAAAATGATGTTTAACAGAGCAAGGACATTTTCAAAGTGTGTCTGATAATATTTTTTGTTCTGGATAAAGTCTTATTTGTTTTATTTCGACTTGAATAAAAGCAGTTTTTAAATTTTTAAAATCCATTTTAAGGACAAAATTATTAGCCCCTTTAAGATTTTTTCTTCCAACAGTCAACAGAACAAATTATTGTCCCACAATAACTTGCCTAATTACTCTAACCTGCCAAGTTAACCTAATTAACCTAGTGAAGCCTTTAAATGTCACTTTAAGCTGTATAGAAGTGTCTTGAAAAATATCTAGTCAAATATTATTTACTGTCATCATGGCAAAGATAAAATAAATCAGTTATTAGAAATGAGTTATTAAAACTATTATGTTAAGAAATGTTGAAAAAATCTGCTCTTCGTTAATCAGAAAATGGGGTAAAAAATAAACAGACGGGCTTATAATTCAGGGGGGCTAATAATTCTGACTTCAACTGTATATGTATATATTGATAAACATTGGCTGCTAATATGATTTCCCTATGTAGAATTAGCAAAGACTACTTCAGTTAGCAAAGAAAGTCTGAATGCTCTATAATATAAAAGCAACTTTACCTCAATGAAACCACTAACTTCATAGTAGGAAAAAACAAATACAATGGTTGCAGGTTTCCAACATTCTTCAAAATATCTTCTTTTTAGTTCAACAGAATAGTACAACTCAGATTGGTTTGGAAAGAGTCAAGGGTGAGTAAATGATGGCAGAATTGTCATTTTTGGCCTATTATACCTTTAATTACATAGTTAATTTAAAGATTTTTAGATGGCTTACTTGCTCTCCAAATATGTTTTGAGTCCATTTACCCTGCAAAGAGGCTGCAGATGATTTTATGCTTCTGAAATCATTAATGAGAAAGTCAGAACATGCAAATATTCAAAGGTAAACCAACTTTACCTCAATGAAACCATTGAATTAGTAAAAAAAATACAAATACTATGGACGTCAATGGTTACAGGTTTCCAACATTCTTCAAAATATCTTCTTTTGTGTTCAACAGAATAATACAACTTAAATTGGTTTGGAACAAGTCAAGGATGAATAAATGATGGCAGTACTGTCATTGTTGGCCTATTATACCTTTAATAACATAGTTAATTTAAAGATATTTAGATGGCTTATTTGCTCTCCAAATATGTTTTGAGTCTATTTAACATGTGCAAAGAGGCCACAGATGATTTTGTGCTTCTGAAATTATATTCTTCAGAAGAAAGTCTGAATATGCAAATATTAAAAACCAACTTTACCTCAATGAAACCATTGACTTAGTAAAAATACAAATACTATGGACGTCAATGGTTAAAGCTTTCCAACATTCTTCAAAATATCTTCTTTTGTGTTCAACAGAATAATACAACTCAAATTGGTTTGGAAAGAGTCAAGGGTGAGTAAATGATGGCAGAATTTTCATTTTTGACCTTTTATACATTTAATTAAGCCTACATAGTTAATTTAAAGATATTTAGATGGCTTATTTGCTCTCCAAATACGTTTCGAGTATATTTAACATGTGCAAAGAGGCCGCAGATGATTTTGTGCTTCTGAAATAATATTATTAAGGTGAAATCTGAATATGTGAATATAAAATCAACTTTATGTCAATGAAGCCATTGCATTCATAATAGAAACAAATACTACTATGGAAGTCAATGGTTACAGGTTTTCAACATTCTTCAAAATATCTTCTTTTGTTTTCAACAGACCAAAACAGCTTAGATTGGTTTGGAACAAGTCAAGGGTGAGTAAATGATGGCAAAATTGTCATTTTTGGCATATTACACCTTAAATTAGACAGTTAACGATATTTTGATGGCTTATTTGTGGTCCAAATGAGTCTATTTAACATGTGCAAAGAGGCCGCAGATGATTTTGCACATATGAAATTATATTATCAAGCAGAAAGTCAGAATATGCAAATAAAAAAACAACTTTACGTCCATGAAGCCATTGAATTTACAGTAAAAAAAAAATACTATGCAAGTCAATGGTTACAGGTTTCCAACATTCTTCAAAATATCTTAATTTGTGTCCAACAGAACAATACAACACAAATTGGTTTTGAACAAGTCAAGGGTGAGTAAATGATAGCAGAGTTGTCATTTTTTTGCCTATTATATCTTGAAATAAGCCTACATGGTTAATTTAAAGATATTTAGATGGCTTATTTGCTCTCCAAATATGTTTTGAGACTATTTAACATGTGCAAAGAGGCCACAGAAGATTTTGCGCCTCTGAAAGAATATTATTAAGGAGAAAGTCAGAAGATGCAAATATAAGAACAAATTTCCCTCAATAAAACCATTGACTTAATAATAAGAAAAAATACAAATACTATGGAAGTCAATGGTTACAGGTTTCCAACATTCTTTAAAATATCTTCATTTGTGTTCAACAGAACAATACAACTCAAATTGGTTTGGAACAAGTCACGGGTTAGTTAATGATGGCAGAATTGTAATTTCGATCCTACTATATCTTTAATTAGATAGTTATTTAAATATATTTAGATGTTTTGAGGCTATTTAACATATGCAACGAGGCCACAGATGATTTTGCAGCACAAAATGGAAGAGATGAAGCTCTGGTAAAATAAACAGCGCAAAGTTCCTGTGAGTCCCCGGTGAAGACAAAAGCCTCCGTGCGCGTGTGTCAGCAGGTTTCACCAGCATTTGTCCGTCAGGCTTTAATTCCTTTTGATCTACGAGCTTAAAGTGTAAGTACAAATGCCCATCGACCCACATCTGAGGCCGCAGCACTCAAACGGATGATCACCATCAAGGTTATCACCACCAGATGCTTCAACTATAAGATACACCAAGTTATAAAACTTTCAAAACGCTGCCCATTAGTCCACTGTATAGTCTGACAATTATGAGTGATATAAATACATTGAGCATGTATTGTAAACTGTAAAAAAATGCTGGGTTTCACGCTATTCCTTCATGTTGTCCAACACAATTAGGTTTAGACTTAACTGTTTGTACAAATTTAACTTAATTGAACATAAAACAATTAAGTTGTCCCCAAAATTATCAAAAATTGTGTTGTTTCAGTGCATATTACACACATTGTTTGAACAAAAAGCTGATTTTTTTGAATGTATGTAGATCTAAATTATAATAAACAAGAAGATCTAGTATAATTAGTCATATAATTTGCGATTCCATTGTTTTTAGTTGCAAATTAAGGTATTCCGCAGCTATTTTTCTAGCATATGTACAGATTAAAATACTTTCTTAGCAGTATCTTAAGGTTTATCTTTAAAAAATCTATTATAAATTCTATCTTAAGGTTTTAAAATAGCCTGAATATACTTTATATTGAACATTTGCTATATTAGTTACACATAATAAATAAATTACATTATTTATTGATCATTCAGTACAATAATGAAAGACACAGTAATAGTTATTATCATGCACAAACACACACACACAACTAATTATGTGTGTAATTATATAATTAAACATAAAAATTCCCTAAATTTGTATAGAATGTAATGTATTCTTTAATATAATTACTGCACGATTTTAAATAGAATAAAATACATTTATTTTAGAGCAGCATAGACACTTAAATGCCTTTAAACAAGTGGCTAATCTCCATTAAAGCGATTAAACCGGAACTGACATATTGAAGTAACATTTCAATTGCATTAAAATGCATGAGGATTTCCGAGACAAGCACATCTAGATTGAAGTAAAATGCATTAGACATATTAAACACACACGATCTTACCTTACGAGCGCGTGCCTATGTCGACATCAGGTGTGCTGCAGCCCAGGTAAAATATGCGAGTGAATAATTGTCTATATTTAAATCTACAGCGTACGTTTAAACGCATCAACCCCGCAGTTTTTTGGCAATAATAACGCGAAGGCAAACGGAGTGTAACTAACGGGACCGGAGCATATGAGGCAAACGCTTCTGAGCGGTGCGTCTGACGGTGACTGGACACCGGTCTGTCCGCAACTGAGCATGCGCAGTCGCGCCATGTGGGGCTCATGCCGGTGCGCTCGGATAACTCCTTTGTTAGAGCGTTAAAGCGTTATCTTATCCGGGGGAGACGAGAGATGCACGAGCAGCACTTATTATTTTTACATTAATGCTGGCTATTTGGGACCCATCAAAACATGTATCTCATATGACGTAATTATAGCGTATAATTAGCTAGTTTCGCGCGTTTCATTTAGGTTGGAGTTGCTGTTTTAATGTGTTTAATTGTAGGCTCCTCCATTTTGTGCATATAACAGTTTCTATCTTCAGTAATTTTATATTTAATATTTATGTTATGATACAGTGGCTGCTACATATGTTTTTTTCATGCGTTTATTAATTTTATCTTGACTTTTTAAAGCTAAAAATATATTACTTTCACATTGTTTTTATTTATGCACGTTGTAAACAAACATACATACATACAATGTTTACAATAGACAGGGTTGTCTTATTCATTCATTCATTTTCCTTTGGCTTAGTCCCTTTATTCATCAGGGGTCACCACAGTGGAATGAACCGCCAACTAATCCAGCATATGTTTTACACAGCGGATGCCCTTCCAGCTGCAACCCAGAACTGGCAAACATCCATACACACTAATTCACACACATTCATTCATTTTCTTACCGGCTTAGTCCCTTTATTAATCTAGGGTCGCCACAGTGGAATGAACCGCCAACTAATACAGCATATGTTTTACACAGCATGCCCTTCCAACTGCAAACTACTGGCAAACATCCATACACACTCAGTCACACTCATACATTTATTCATTTTTTTATCGGCTTAGTACCTTTATTAATCCGGGGTCGCCACAGTGAAATGAACCGCCAACCTATCCAGCATATGTTTTACACAGCAGATGCACTTCCAGCTGCAACCTAGTACTGGCAAACAGCCATAGACACTCATTCACACTCATACACTATGGCCAATTTCATTGATTCATTTTCTTTTTTTGCTTAGTCCCTTTATTAATCTGGGGTCGCCACAGCGGAATGAACCGCCAACTTATCCAGCATGTTTTACACGGCGGATGCCCTTCTAGCTGTAACCCAGTACTGGGAAACATCCATACACGCACATTCACACTCTGGCCAAGTTAGTTTATTTAATTCAGGCATTTCTTTCCGCTGAGCCGGAGCATTCGTAGGAAACCCATGTGAACGTGGGGAGTACATGCAAACTCCACACAGTAATCCCCAGATAAGCACTGAGCCACCGTGCTAACCAGGATTGTGTTATGTATTCAGCTCATTAGATTATATTTTACTGTAGTTTATATAATGTCTTGGACTATATATAGGCTACAATATTTTTCTACTTACAGAAATATTGTTTTTATGAAGATCTTTATTCCCAGTGATGGATTGCGACTAGAAGGGCATTCGCTGCATAAAACATATGCTGGATAAGTTGGTGGTTCATTCCGCTGTGGTGAACCCTGATTAATAAAGGGACTTAACCGAAAAGAAAATGAATGAATGTAGTTATTTATATATATTTTTCTTATTTAGTTTATTTAACTACAGCAGTTTTACATATACAGTTGAAGACAGAATTATTAGCTCCTCTTTAATTTTTCAAGTTCAAGTTCTATTTATTTATATAGCACGCTTCCAACTGCCACAGGGCTTTACAGAGAGAAAAGAAACACATGATATGAGCATAAAACAGTAAAAACAGCAATAAGCACATAATAGGAAAGAACAGAAAAATTATCAATAAAAGAGCAAAAATAAAAATAAAAAATAGTAATAATAATAAAATATTTTTTTCCTAATTAAAAGATGCTACCACAGTTGACCAACACTAAACACAATAGAGAACATGACCGTTTTGATCCCCCTCCCCACTCCCAAAAAATTTTCTCTTTTTTAAAATATTTCTTGAATGATGTTTAACAGAGCAAGGACATTTTCACAGTATGTCTGATAATATTTTTTTTCTGATAATATTAGTCTTATGTGTTTTATTCCGGCTAGAATAAAAGCAGTTTTTAATTTTTAAACACCATTTTATGGACAAAATTATTAGCCCCTTTACGCTATTTTTTTCCTCTCTCGATAGTCTACAACAGGGGTCACCAATCTCGGTCCTGGAGGGCCGGTGTCACTGCAGGGTTTAGCTCCAACTTGCCTCAACACACCTGCCTGGATGTTTCAAGTATACCTAGTAAGACCTTGATTAGCTTGTTCAGGTGTGTTTGATTAGGGTTGGAGCTAAAATCTGCAGGACACCGGCCCTCCAGGAACAAGTTTGGTGACCCCTGGTCTACGATGTCACTTTAAGCTGTATAGAAGTGTCTTGAAAAATATCTAGTCAAATATTATTTACTGTCATCATGGCAAAGATAAAATAAATCCTATTTAGTTATTAGAAATGAGATATTAAAACAATTATGTTTAGAAATGTGTTGAAAAAATCTGTCCATTAAATAGAAATTGAGAAAAAAATAAACAGGGGGGCTAATAATTCTGACTTCAACTCTAAATCTAATGTGCTATTTTTTTATTTGGTTAATATTATGTTCTTTTGCATCAATAATTAGCACGCAATGACGTTCATTAACTAATGTTATACTGTGTAACATTATTAACTGATTGACCTGTTGCTGAAATATTAAGTCTTACTGTGAGGACTCGGTGTAAACACAAGAGGGCAGCAAACCCTAAAACAACGTGAATTATTTCTTATCCGAGTCGAAATAACGTTTATGTATCAATGAAATTCATACAGTCTGTATATTTATATCCCTAAACCTTATACATTCCATTAGCCTATTTAAAAAGACTAAAAAAGTAGGCCTGCAACTTAAATGTGCTAGGACTTCCGGTTTCATATATTATGATTTGCTGTAAGTTTCAACGCTCGTTAAGCAGCTTGATTGCTTAGTTAACTTATAGCGTATAGCGCAAATAATTTATGCATTTCCTGTCATTTTATGATTATATACGGCTAATGAAATGTGTCATACATGTTACAAAATGGGAAAATACTGAATTGCCGAGCTGGCTTCCGGTTTCAGTGGAGTATACTAAATTTAGCTCCACAAAACAGGTAAGTTAGGCCTTAATGTCACTTGATATTGTTATCGTATTATTTAAAAGCTTTGTCCAACTTATGCTTACTGTGATGTAGAGTATCTAGTTTTAACCGTACCTTTCCATATTTACATTTTCCTCATGAATAAAACAGCTTAAACTAGCCTAAACTGGTTGGCTGGTTTTAGCTGGTTCACCAGCTGGTTTTGGCTATTTCCAGTCTGATTTCCAGCCTGGTCTGACCATTTCCAGCCATTCCAGCCTGGTCTGGGCTGAAAAATGACCAGCTAAAACCAACCTGACCAGCCTGGTTAAGCTGGACATTACTGGTTTTGGCTGGTCAAGCTGGTTTTAGCTGTTTTTTTTCAGTAGGGTTAATTTCGCACCAACACCACAAACAATTTTGTACGTCCATGTTGCCAAAAAGTGGATTAAAAACAAAGTCAAAACCTGTTTTAAAGCCGTATGTTAATTTGAATTGGATGAATGTAGAAACAACAATGAAATGAAAAATAATTTCCATTTTGAAAGCAGACATGATCACACATACGAGATGCACTTTCATATTTATTGAATATGTATTTATCTGTGACTTGTGTAAGAATATTTTGATGACAAAACATATTTTAATAGAATGTGTATATGATATTAGAGAACGTTTTTATTTAGGAGATATTTTAAGGGAAATGTTTGAAAAGGCGTCTTATAGAAAAATTGTAGAACATTTATCTTTAATCAAACTAATATATTGTATATGACTCTCCAATGTGTGTTTGTGAAGAAGCTGATATGACTGTTTTACAGGGTGGGCTATTTATATGGATACACTTTAATAAACTTATTTTGAATTTCACAAGAAAAACAATGGTGTGCTTGGTTTTAAACGTAACTTTATTCTTTCATGAGTCATATACAAGCCCCCTCACATATACTAATGTGCCACAAACAGGACCTTAACATCACCAGCCATTCCCATTTTATTAAGGTGTATCTATATAGATGGCCCACCCTGTATATTGTTTATTTAGCATAGGTTTTGCCATGAATATAGCCAATGCTGCTAATGTGACATTGAAAATATAAATAAAAAAAGAAGTAAAGACAGAACTGAAGACTTAAAAGCACAGTTCACCCAAAAATTTAATTTCTACCATCATTTTTAGACTTCAATGTGGCGATGTCACAGTCCCATAAACTTTCCTGCTTGTTGCCTAACTATTTCAACAATTAACACAAGGCAATTTAATCAAATCTTGATGTTAAATGGCTGCCATAACATTATTGATCAATATGTGGACTTTTTTGAATTCTTGAAGGCTTTTGCAATTAAAAATGTAACACAGGAAATACATTAGGACCATTGATATTGTTTACATCCTTCAAAATGGTCTATTTACTCTTCTGTTTCGAACCTGTTGGAGTTTCTTTCTAGGAGATAAACTGAAGAACGTTGATAAAAACAGCCACTGACTTACATAACACTTATTATTTCTCTACAATATGGCTGCTAATTTTAGCATTCTTCAGTACATCTTCCTTTATGTTCAACAGTAGAAAGAAATTTATAAACATTTTGAGTGTGCATAGATGAAGAAATTTTAATTTTTCAGTAAACAAACCCCTTTAATATTGTTAAATTGGAGCTATGTAAGCGAGTATGTCTTTATTTTAGTATGTGAATTAGTATGCATTAACAACATGTCTCATATTTGTTGTTATTACCTCGGTTTGTTGCTTTAAAGCTCAAATGTTGTATTTATGTTGCTATTTAGACTGTTTCATCAAATAATGGATAAAATAACTAGTATGACATTATGTTGGAAGGCATGGTGTCTCAGTGGTTAACACTGTCACCTCAGAGCTACAAGGTTACTGATTCGAGTCCCGGCTGGGCCAGTTGGAATTTCTGTGTTTGCATGTCTCATATTTGTTGATATTACTTCAGTTTGTTGCTTAATTTAATTATTTAAGTATTAATTTGGTTTTCTTTAAATTGAAGCTAACATGTTGTATTTATGTTGGCATTTTGACTGTGTTTCATCAAATAATGGATAAAATAATTAGTATGACATTAAGTTGAGTGGCACGGTGGCTCACAGCAAGAAGGTTGCTGCTTGAGTCCCGGCTGGGCCAGTTGGCATTTCTGTGTGGAGTTTGCATGTTCTTCCAGTGTTGGCATGGGTTTCCTCCGGGTGATTTGTCTTCCCCCACAGTCCAAAGGCATGCGCTCTTGGTGAATTAAATAAACTAAATTGTCTGAAGTGTATGTGTGTGAATCAGTGTTTAGAAAATAAACTTTTTGAGCAAGAAATAGGAAGAAAATCTGATTTATTTTTTAAGTCAAGACATAATGAGATTGCTTAAGATGCTGCATTGGACACGCAAGACTCACTTGAACATTTTTTCAAAGGAGAAGAACCCATAAAATGTCTATATTGCAACAAAAACCAAACTGTTAAACATATTCTTGTGGAATGCCCTATTTTTTAATGTTATTAGACAATTTTTATCTGGAGAGACTTTAAAAGAAATATTTTTAAATGTGAATCCTAAAATTGTAAAGTTTTTATCAAAAGGAAACCTTAAAAAATGTTTTAGATTTATAACATATTATTATTATTATTATTATTTATGCATTTTACCTTGTATATTATTCATTGCTGTTGATGACTTTTAAATGTTAGAATATTTGGCAATAATATTAACGCCCCCCCCCCCCCCCCCCTCTTTCTCTCTCTCTGTATGTGTGTGAATGAAAGAGTGTATGGGTGTTTCCCATTGTTGGGTCGCGGCTGGAAGGGCATCTGCTGAGTAAAACATATTCTAGGTAAGTCGGTGGTTTATTCCACTGTGGTGACCCCTGGTTAATCGCCTTACTGCACGATCACCTTACAGCAACAAGGTTGCTGGTTTGAGCCCTGGCTGGGCCAGTTTTCATGTTCTCCCCGTGTTGGCGTGGGTTTCCTCCGGGTGCTCCGGTTTCCCCCACAAGTCCAAAGACATGTGGTACAGGTGAATTGGATACACTAAATTACTAAATTGTATGTGTGTGAATGAGAGAGTGTATGGGTGTTTCCTAGTGTTGGGTTGCGGCTGGAAGGTCATCTGCTGTGTAAAACATATTCTGGATAAGTTGGTGGTTCATTCCACTGTGGTGACCCCTGATTAATAAAGGGACTAAGCTGAAAAGAAAATTAATGAATAAGTTAAATATGAAGGTGTCACGGTGGCGCAGTGGGTAGCACGATCACCTCACAGCAAGAAGGTTGCTGGTTTGAGCCCCGGCTGGGCCAGTCTGCATTTCTGTGTGGAGTCTTCATGTTCTCCCCGTGTTCACGTGGGTTTCCTCCAGGTGCTCTGGTTTCCCCCACAGTCCAAACACGCGTGCTATAGGTGAATTGAATGAACCAAATTGGCCGTAGTGTGTGAATGTGAGAGTGTATGGGTGTTTCCCAGTGTTGAGTAGCGGCTGGAAGGGCATCCGCTGCATGTGTAAAACATATGCTGGGTAAGTTGGTGGTTCATTCCGCTGTGGTGACCCCTGATTAATAAAGGGACTAAGCCGAAAAGACAATGAATGTATGAAGGTAAATATGTTTAGTTATTATGTTTGCTTGAGAAAGCCAACTGTTATACTACTCTGTCCTTGAAAACAAACGTATCTCCTCCTAGGGCGTTCATGCCACAAGGCCCAAATGTGGTCAAAATGTGCCTTCTGCATTCAAGATTGTTGCTATATCTCCTCATGCCTGTAAGACTTATCATTTTTTTAATGAAAAATGTTAAATATTAAATTTTTTATAATCCGGGCATATAAAAAAAAATTATACAAGCCCCAAATTTGGCCAAAAGCTGTATTTAGATGTTGTAGATTTTGTTGCTATATCTTAAGGTTTATCAGACTTATAGTTTTCCAATAAATAATTTTTAAGCATTATTTTTCTCAAAATATGGCAAGCTATTTTTGACTTAAACTCCATATTTTTTACTGATACGACAAGCCATTTTTGCATGTATCACCTTCACACTTATTAAGCATTGTATTTTCAAAACAATACAGCAAGCCATTTTTACATAATGTTCATTCCCTTAGTCCCTTTATTAATCAGGGGTCGCCACAATGGAATGAACCGCCAACTTATCCAGCATTTGTTTTACACAGCGAATGCCCTTCCAGCCGCAACCCAACACCAGGAATACTTAATGTTCAAGTCCAGTTTTTGACACTCATAAAGACTGTCATAGAAACATCGGGGTTGATTAAGATCACTCATATTGCCAAGAAGCTTTGATGTATCATCATCACTAACCTGTCAAATGTCCCCATAGCAATAAAACAGTATAACCTAGCAACCATTTAAAAATAGCAATATCTCTACATCAGAACATCGTAGGGACCTGGGCATTGGCTTGTTTGACTCATGCTAGCAAATGGGACTTCCTGTGTACTATGCATGGTAACAATGATAATGGAAGCCAAGTGCTAATAACGATTAGCTACATGCTATGAATGATTATCTAAATGCAATAACATATGCTAGAAATGCCTACTAAGTACTAGCATTTGATCAAACATGTACACGAGCATTGCCATTTAGCAACTGCTTAGCAACCACCTAACAATGCCATAAACGTTTGACTTTCTCAAGCCAACATCAAAGTTTATCAATGAACTTTAGGTTCTAGTTATAATTGGTATCAGTTAATAGAATGAATTCATGAGCAATATAGATACTCAAATGGTTTGGTATTTCTTCTAGCATTAGAGTTTACAGAAAAAAATTTAATTACTTAATTCATAACTAACTTGGCTTGAGTTCTGCTTAATATATTCAGGTTATGAGTTACAGTAACTTTTTTTTTCCATTAAGTCAAAGTAACTTTTAGTTAAACTAATATATTTCGTTAAGTGACTGATGATTTGTCGGTCCTCTTTCCACTAGTGGTATTCAGACAGCAGGCTGAAGGCTGATTGTTCGTGACGGTTAATCTCTGTGTTTTTATGTGTCTCACAGGTGTTTGGTTAACAGTGGTTCGTCCACGATCCGTCTCAGCAGGAACGCAGCGCTGCAGGAGCAGATGTGCAGACTGAGTAGCAGGAGGTGATGAAGGAGTTCAGGCTAAAACACATGATCTCACCTGTGTGTCACGCTGACGGCTGAACCACAAACACAACACTGTACTCACGGCAGAACACCATGAACAGGTTTGCTTGCTTTCCTTTTGGAACAGAACATTTGCGATTGCGTCTGTGTTTTTGCTATTCTCTTTATTTTAGAACTTGAACTGTGCATGGATACTCATAAACTACTTCAATTTTAACTAATACTGTCTGGGAGACTAATAAGGAGTCGTTCTGTATGCCTTCATTTGTAAATAATATCCACATTTGTTATTTCAAATGATAGTTCACCCAGAATAAAAACTATCATCATTTACTCACTCTACACTTCTTTAAAACCTATTTTACTTAATTTCTTCTGTTGAACTTAAAAAGCAGATATTTTGAAGAATGGTAAAAAACAGTAACTAATGACTTTCATAGTATTTGTGTTTCCTAATATGTCAGTTACAAGTTAAAGGTTTCTTGGTTTTTTTGAAGAACGCTGAAAACCGGTAACTATTGACTTTCATTGTATTTGCTTTTCCTACTATGGAAGTCAATGGTTACAGGTTTCTCGCTTATCTTGAAGAAAGCTGAAAACCAGTAACCATTGACTTCCATAGTATTTTATTTATTTTGCTATGGAAGTTAATGGTTACAGGTCTCTTGTAAACCAGTAACCATTGACTTCCATAGTATTTATTTTTCTACTATGGAAGTCAATGGTTACAGGTTTCTCACTTTTAAAAACAGGTAACCATTGACTTCCATAATATATATATATATATATATATATATATATATATATTTTTTTTTTATTACTATGGAGGTTAATGGTTACAGGTCTCTTGCTTCTCTTGAAGAACACTAAAACCAGTTACTATTGACTTCCATAGTATTTGTTTTCCTACTATGAAAGTCAATGGTTACAGGTTTCTCGCTTATCTTGAAGAAAGCTGAAAACCAGTAACCATTGACTTCCTTAGTATTTGTTTTCCTACTATGGAAGTCAATGGTTAAAGGTTTCTTGCTTATCTTGAAGAATGCTGGGAACCTGTAACCATTGACTTTCATGGTATTTATTTTCCTACTATGTAAGTCAATGGTTACAGGTTTCTTGTTTCTCTTGAAAAACACTAAAAAACAGTAACCATTGACTTCCATGGTATTTGTTTTTCCTACTATGAAAGTCTATGGTCATAGGTTTGTTGATTTGTTTAAAGAAAGCTGAAAACCTGTAATCATCAACTTCCATTGTATTTGTTTTTTGTTTTTCCAACTATGGAAGTCAATGGTTACAGGTTTCTTGCTTCTCTTGAAGAATGCTGAAAACCTATAACCATTGACGTCCATGGTATTTGTGTTTCCCACTATACAAGTCAATGGTTACAGGTTTTTTGATTCTCTTGAAGAAGGCTGAAAACCGGTAACCATTGATTTCCATAGCATTTAGTATTTGTTTTTATTATTATAGAAGTCAATGATTACAGGTGTCTTGCTTCTTTTGATGAATGCTGAAAACCTGTAACTATTGACTTCCATAGTATTTGTTTTTTGCACTATGGAAGTCAATGGTTACAGGTTTTCAGCTATATTCAAGAGAGCAAAGAAACTCATGAAGTTGGAAAACAACACAAGGGGGAATAAATAAGTATATTTTCATTTTTGGGTGAGCTATCCCTATTTTTTTAATAAAAGGAATAATAAAGTGACATTTTCAGGCTATTTTTGATACATGAACCCATATTCAATGTCTGTGGTGTAATGGTTAATTTTCAATATTTAATTTAGGTATTAGTGCATGATTTTTCATGCAACTCTCATTATAAAGTGTTGGATATGATTGAAATATGCTGTAATTCATAAGTATAGCGTTTTTTTTATTATTATTCATCGAGCACACATTTAATTGATCAAAACTGACAGAGTAAAGACTATTTTAATGCTGCAATCAGTTCAATAATAATTACTTTAATAAAAAAAAAAAATTAAAATAATAATAATAATAAAATTAGCACATTAGAATGATTTCTGAAGGATCTTGTGACACTGAAGAAGACTGGATTAATGAATCATTTATACATTTTTTATAATTAAATAACAATAGTTAATTAATTCATTCATTTTCCTTCGGCTTAGTCTCTTTATTCCTTAGGGGTCGCCACAGCGGAATAAACTTCCAACTTATCCAGCTTATGTTTTACACATCGAATGCCCTTTCAGCTGCAACCCAGTTCTGGGAAACACTCATTCTCACACTCACACACTATGGCCAATTTAGTTTATTCACTTCACCTATAGACCATGTGTATGGACTGTGGGGGAAACCAGAGCACCTGGAGGAAACCCACGCCAACACGGGGAGAATGTGTAACCTCCACACAGAAATGCCAAGTAGCCCGGCTGGGACTCGAACCAGTGACCTTCTTGCTGTGAGGTGACAGTGCTAACCACTGAGCCACAGTGCCGTCCAAAAAAATAATAACAAATGAACATTGTAATGAGCATGAGAGGCTTCTTTAATAAAAAATCAAGTAATCCTTCTGATGCCAAATATTTAAATGTTACTGCATTTCCTTGCTTCCTTATATTCCCTCGTTTTATTTCTTGTTCGGTTTCTTTTTCAGATTCATTCACTTGTTATTGTTGTCAAGTTAAATGAAGCTGTTTCCCTCTTCGTGTCTCTGTTGTGTTTGGCTCAAGCATTTGTTGAAGATAAATTCAGCATCTGTGCTGTTTTTCATCTGCAATTGTTGCTTGCTTACATTGGGACAGAAGTGCATTCTGAGTCATATAACCATAAATAAAAGCTGCACATGTACAGAGGAGGAAGCACACACGCAGAACATAGATGTTTTTGCCAATCTCGTTTCATTCAAAGTTTGGTTTTTAGCGGTTGGAATGAACTCTTATAGATAGGGTGTTGAGCTCTGTCACCCGGGAGGAGCTCTTTGAGAGAAGTCAACATAGGTGGCTCGGGCAACTGTTACGAGTGCCTCTTTGATGCCTACCCAGGGAGGTGTTCCAGGCATGTCCCACCAGGAGGAGGCCTAGTATGGAGTGTTTGCAGCAAACATGCCAGCCTGTGGTAAAAACACTACTGTGATATGTCTGTGTAAGGTTAGTACGCCTGCACAGGAACAACACTGGGAGAAGGCTATGCTGAAGAATGACTGATTATGTAGAATGACTGAATATGTAAAGCACTGATTATATATGTTAAATTCAATTCAATTCAATTCAATTCAGCTTTATTTGTATGGCGCTTTTACAATGTAGATTGTGTCAAAGCAGCTTCACATAAATGGTCATAGTAACAGTGTGGAACAGTGTGGTTCAGGTTTTAGTGTTTAAGTTCAGTTCAGTTTAGCTCAGTTCAGTGTGATTTAATCATTACTGAGAGTTCAAACACTGAAGAGCAAATTCATCAATGCGTAGCTCTACCAATCCTGAACCATGCGAGGCAGTGGCAACAGCGGAGAGGGAAAAAAACTTCACCTGATGGGAGTGAAGAAAAAAAACCTTGAGAGAACCAGACTCAGTTGGGCATACTCATATGAAGCTGTATGTGTCAGAATCTAAAGTGAGTAACATATTATCAAGTTACTGTACCATCATAACAATGGTTGTAAACCCTCAGGGCTCTATTTTAAGGTCCATGCGCAAAACGTAGGGTGCAAACGCTTTCAGGGCGTGTCAGAATCCACTTTTGCTAATTTAAGGATGGGAAAATCCGCTTTGCGCCATGGCGCATAGTCTAAAAGGGTTGAGTTTATTTTCTTAATGAGTTATAGGTGTGTTTTGAGAATAAACTAATCAGAGTCTCATCTCCCATTCCCTTTTAGAGCCAGTTGCGTCGCGACATAAGCGCATTTACTATTTACATGATGTAAAGTAAGTGTAAGTGAAAAAACTAAGCATTTCACAAGTGAGAAAACAGTTAAACAGAGCATCTACCAAGCAAGAATGAGAGATAAAGTATCTCATAATCTAGTTTCACTTTCGCTCTCGTGGATAGGGAAACCTGTATGCACAGACATCAATTAGCCTATAAATATATATTTTTTTTTTTGTTAAGCGCAAAGATTTGTTTCAAAACTATTTCTAAATCCAGTTCTAATTTGCAGCAAACGAATAAATGAACAAAAATGAAGTGTGGTCAAAAAACTGAGTCATATCCAAATACACATGCTGTGGCCCATATGGTCTAAAACCTGACAGGTGGACAAATCTAAGCTTGTTTTTAATAAAACAAATATAAATATGAATATAATAAATAATACTGCTAATAATGAAAACATACAAAAGCAAATTGAATGAACTGAAAAAGCCTCCCGAGATGAAGAAAGTATGAAGGCGGTAGTTTTTAAATTCATGTAGGCTAGAAAATAATATGTTTTGTAATATTTTAATCCTTTATATTTATATACTATTTATATATCCTTATTATATCCTATATATATCCTTAATATTTTATATCTTTTTCATATGTAAAGATGCATATTTTGCGTATTGCTCTACATCTTGTGTGTATTTAACAGTGTGTAAGCCAGGCACACTCTGCGCCAGACAATAGACCGGCTTTGTTCTGGTCTAAAGAACAGACTATTGCAGTTTCTCAAAATAGCAACGCACCAAAACATATGAGCGCAAATGCATTTGCTACTTAAAAAGCGTTAAAAAAACTAAAAATGACTCTTGCGCCGAGCTGAAAGCAGCAAATAACAATTGCGTCGCGCCTTGCACCACATCGCGTCGGGTGTATGATAGGGCCCTTAATCCTTTTGCAAAAGTTGCATCTATGGAGAGAGAACTTTGGTTTTAAAACAGTTGCTGACATAGACCTGTGACATCTCTGGTGACCGTAGCAAGCTGGCAGAGAGCCAAGAATAACAGGACCACCTAGAGTAAAAACCTATCCTAAAATGATTAAAAGTTAAAATGAGACGCATAGGGGTGTGTCAAATAACCTGTATAAAGTTTCAAGAGTTCACACTTAGCTGATGATTGATAATAAAGCTAGTTTGGCGTGCTGTCCCGGGACAGAGCCCTGAGCTTATAAGATCCTCGAGCCCTGGGCTCCCTCCCGTTGCAAGGCGAGAGGGGAGTTTGAGCTCAGGTAGATCTCGATGACTCCCCCTCTTGGTTGTTGTAGCTAAGTCTCAGATATGGATGCTGAAAGGTGTACTCAGAGTTTAGCTAAAGTATTTTGTATTAATTGTTTAGAGTGCTTGTTTTTGAACTGTGGGAGGAAACCGGAGGACCCGGGGAAAACCCACGCGACCACGGGGAGAACGAGCAAACTCCGCACAGAAATGCCATCTGGTTTGGAAAGGAATTAAACCAGGTGCATTCTTGCTGTGAGGCAACAGCGCTAATCGCTTGCCACCGTGACACCCGTTTGAAAGGAGGGAAAGTAGGGTTGGGTGGGGGGGTTTCTTCAAGGCGAAGATATTGAGATGAGAAAAGTCTGGTTATTTATAGTGAGTTAAGGATCATCTTATAGGATAATCAGTCGTTAGCTAAAGTTGGAACAGCTGTGAACAATCATAAGCACGTGATCCTCTCGAAATTTGTTTATAAATAAACTTCACTTGTGGAAAACACAGAGACATTAGAAAGAGGAGAAAAAGAAAAGGAGAAAGAGAAAAGTCTGCTCTGTTCTTTCTCGGCTTTATTATGGAGAATAAGGTCTATTTTCTGATTTTCAAAACCTCCTGTCTGATAATTTCTAATTGATAAGAAGTTGGTATACGACACTATGTCTCTCGGCTGGCCTGGGAATGCCTCGGGTTGCCGCCCTGGCGACCCGGCCCAAGATATGCGGAAGAAAGCGAATGAATGACTGTTAACTCTTTTGCAGATTCTGTTTTAACAGTATGTCCTTCCAACTGCAACCTAGTACAAGGAAAAACCCATACACTCTCACATTCCTACACTAAGGAGAATTTCTGTTTACCCAATTCACCTATAGCCGGAGCTCTGTCACCTGAGAGGAGCTCGGAGTAGAGTTGCTGCCCCTCCACATCGAGAGAAGTCAGCTGAGATGGCTCCTGTTTCGGATGCCTCCTGGACACCTACCTAAGGAGGTGTTCCATGCATGTCCCACCGGGAGAAGTGGACGATCCAGAACACACTGGAGGGACTATGTCTCTTGGCTGATCTGGAAACATCTCGGGATCCCCCTGGAAGAGCTGGAGGAAGTGTCTGGGGAGAGGGAAGTCTGGGATTATCTCTTGAGACTGCTGCCCCTGCGACCCGGCCCCAGATAAGCGGATGAAAATGAATGAATGACTGTAAAGTCTTTTGCAGATTCTATTTTAATGTTATGCCCTTCAAGCTGCAACCTAGTACTGGGAAATACCCATGCACTTTCACATTCCTACACTATGGACAATTTTTAATAACATAAAAACATGCAAATTCCACACAGAAATGCAAACTGAGCCAGCCGGGACTTGAGCCAGCGACCTTGCCGTGAGGCGACAGTGCTCATCATTGAACCACCGTGCCACCTTTTACAGAGTTAAATTATTATTATTTTTTTACATAACACACCTGCAGGTTATTTTGGAGGTACTATTTCATGGCTATAGTTTACATTTGTGTAACTTCATCCAGACAAAGAGTCTTTCCTGAGTGTGAATATTAAGCTCCGTCTGTCTGCGGCCTGCTTCTCATTCTCAAACTCTACTCATTTTGTATCTCTGAGGTCTTTTCACTCTCCGTTTCATAAAGCTTCACCAAGATCATCCAAACAAACTTGAAGGATTCTCTCTTTTCAGCTTGTGGGAGTTTAATGCACTTCTGTTGTTTTTGAGTGAGATGAAAAGAGAACGGGCCTGTTCTCTATTATAAAGCGTAGAGGTGATGAGTCTCCTGAAAGCAATGCTGATTTGTTTAGTGTGTGCACTTCATTAAATTTAAGCTGTTCTGCTTGTGTCCTGATCCAGATTTCCCTCTGACACTGACAAATGGAACTGGAGAAACACCCTGGATGGCATGAAGAAAGAAGCAAAGAAAAAAGGAGTGATTGATAGCGAGAAAAAGACTTTCATTGTGAGAGAGCTCAGTTTATAGCCACATAAAAATATGAATCTAGTTCATGAGTACTGTACATTGCCAGCTGATCATCGTTTTTATTTTATTTTCAATTTAAAAAATGTTTCTTCGTCTCAATTATGGCAATAATTTTACCAGAAATACAGTAACATAGTGAAAATATTATTACAAAACTATTATTCATTCATTCTCATTCATCCTCTTATCAGTTGTCACCACAGCGAAATGAACCACCAACTATTCCAGCATATGTTTCATGTAGCAAATGCCCTTCTAGCCGCAACCCAGTACTGTGAAACACCCACATACTCTCATTCACACACACTCATACACTACAGCCAGTTTAATTTATTCAGTTCACCTAAAGAGCATGCAGGAATCACAGGGCTGATTTTTCTAATCCCCATAGACCAGTGGTTCTCAAACTGTGGTACTTGTACAACTAGTGGGACGCGGACTTACTTCTAGTGGTATGTGGAGGAATCACTGAGTAATGAAAGAAAAAATGAATGCAATTTTAATCATTTGATGCTTACGAGAACACCAATGTGATCAGCATTGGCTGTTCCCTAAAGCCTACGATCAAAGCGATGTGTTTAAAATGTTTACTTTAGTGTAGAGGTCTGCATTCCTGCGGCTGTCCCGCGGTAGCAGCGTCACCTGAACAGATTTAATCGGCGCGGGAATAAATTTCTGAATCAATCACGGGAACGGTCGGTAACTGGTTTAATTTTGGACAGGAGCGGGCCGTTTAGCAATATCACTCCCTGCTCCCGAGCTAGCGAGCTGGGTATGTATGTGTGTGAACGAGACTGTGTGATGCTTGTTTGTTGCTCTGTGTGTGTGTGTGTGTGTGCGTGTGTGGGCATGTGCGTGTGTGCGTGCTCACGAATGAGAGCTTTGTGTGTGTGTGTGTGTGTGTGTTTACACAGACAGCTTGTTAAAGGCTGTCTGGACTCTGTAAAACTGGGTGGTTTTCGGTTTTGTTCTCCCCCGCTCTTTAGTGGGATTAGGTGCCGCGGGTAGAAAACGGGGCGGGTCAGGCAGCGGTACAAATGCTGAATATAAGCGGGAGTGGTCGGGTTCGGGCTAAAACCTGGCGGGAGCGGGTGTCAAAATTTAGTCCCGCGCAGATGTCTACTTTAGTGCATCACGTTATCAGCTGGTAGAAATCAATTAAATTGGGGCAGAACTAGAGAAAGAGGTGCGTGGTGCTTGCAGAGCAGATACATGCTAGAGCAGTGGTCCCCAACCCCCGGGCCACAGACCGGCACCGGTCTAAAGATCAATTGGTAGCCGGCCGCACAAAAAAATCATGAATTTCCGTTTTTTTTGTTACATCTCGGTCTCTTGAGTGCCAAAATTTAACCCACAGGCTAGGAAAATGAGTAAGAACTGCAGCGCGACGCGCTTGTGTATTCCAGGCATGCGCAGTTGAAAACATCTTAAATTTTCAGAATGCTGCACCGCGAATCACGTGATGATAACCGACTGAGCGGCTTCATATTTTGTACGGAATATAATTTCGTTGAATGAATATGACTCTGCCTGGTTTTCGAACTGCGCAGTGCTGTAGCTGCTTAATTTTGCCAACTACACTACATTATTTTAATACTGTTGATTATGGTGGTACTTGGAGAGACATTTTTTTTCTGAGGTGGTACTTGGTGAAAATAGTTTGAGAACCACTGCCATAGACAATAAAAAATTATGTAGTGACTGCAGGTTGAAGGAAAGTAGTGGAGTAAAAGTACCAATATATGTACAAAATATATAGTATGAAGTTTTACATAAAAGTGAAATCCTCAAGAATATGACCGACTCCCTTGGTGTTTAATACTAGCGCAGCTCAGTTTTGGTTAATGATGTCAAAACTTACCAGTACATATGAATGGATGTGTAAACATAAACATAAAAAGCATGTATTTGAATTTACTGGTAAAGTTTTTCGGATATTCATCGGTATCACTGTGTGAAAGGAGCAATTGAATTATGATGGTTTGTTCTGTAGCCAATCTGAAAAAATATTGCTTAAAGAGGCTAATAATATTGACCTTAAAATAGTTTTTTTTTAAATTAAAAGCTGCTTTTATTCTAGCCGAAATAAAACAAATAAGACTTTCTCCAGAAGAAAAAATATTATAGGAAATACTGTGAAAAATTCTTTGCTCTCTTAAACATCATTTAGAAAATATTTTAAAAAAGAAAAGAAAATTAACCGGAGGGCTAATCATTTAGTGTGTTTGAGACTGGAACAGAGACCATGAACTGTTTGAAACTGGTCGGTGAGTAAATGTGAATGGCTGCATGCGTGTCTGTCTTCTCATTGTGGTCTCCAGCTCTTTGTTATTTCAGCTGGAACGAGAGCTGTTTTTCTCCAGAGGTTTTTCTGGGTTGTAAAAGCACATGAGTGTGTGTAAGGGAGTGAATGCAGGTCAGATGAAGGGTGAAACTGCTGTTGCACACATGCTGCAGAAGCGCTCGCTCGAGTCCTCAGATGAACTCTCGGAAAACACACTCCCTCAGACAGACAGGCTGAAACACGGACCAGAGACTCGCTGTTTATTCAACCCGTCTGTCTCTTTCTCTCTTTCCCCCAGTTTCTTTCCGTCTCCAAACTCAATTTGGGTCGCATTTGTTGAGTTTCCATGAGAAACGGTTGCGTTTGAATGACTAAAGCATTTACAGCGGAGTGAATAGAAAAAAATCTTTACTAATAATAATCCAAAACAAATTATGAAATAGGGAGGCTCAGTGACGTCACCTCACAGCAAGAAGGTCACTGGTTTGAGTGCCGGCTGGGTCAGTTGGCATTTCTGTGTGGAGTTTGCATGTTCTCTCCGTGTTGGCGTAGGTTTCCTCTGGGTGTTCGGGTCAATGTAACTATCGTTATTAGTAAGCAAACAAAAAAACACAATATAATTCATTTATTTCCTTCAAATTCTCCACACAATAACCCATAATGACATTGTGAAAAAAGATTTCTTGAAATTGTTGCAAATTTATTACAAATAAAAAACCTGAATGTACATGAACATCAGTATTTTGCTCAATACCTCAAGTCTTTTTGAATATGATGCCACAAGCTTGGCACGCCTGTCATTGGGAATTTTTGACCATTCCTCTTTGCAGTACCTCTCAAGTTCTATCAGGTTGGATGGGAAGCGACGGTGTACAGCCGTTTTCAGATCTCTCCAGAGATGTATAGTAAGATTTAGGTCTGGGCTCCGGCTGGGCCACTCAGGGACATTCAATGAGTTGTTGTGAAGCCACTCCATTGATATTTTGTCATTGTGCTTAGGGTCATTGTCCTGCTGGAAGATGAACCGTCGCCCCAGTCTGAGGTCAAGAGCACTCTGAAGCAGGTTTTCATTCAGGATGTCTCTGTACATTGCTGCATTTATCTTTCCCTCTATTCTGACTAGTCTTCCAGTTCCTGCTGCTAAGAAACATCGCCACAGCATGATGCTGCCACCACCATGCTTCACTGTAGGGATGGTATTAGTCTGGTGATGAGCGGTTCCTCGGTTTCTCCAAAAGTAGTGCCTGGCATTCACTCCAAAGAGTTTAATTTTAGTCTCATCAGAGCAAAGAATTTAGTTTCTTATGGTCTGAGAGTCCTTCAGATGCCTTTTGGCAAATTCCAGGTGGGGAATGGCTTTTATCTGGCCACTCTACCATACAGGCCTGATTGGTGGATTGCTGCACAGATGGTTGTCCTTCTGTAAGGTTCTCCTCTCTCCACAGAAGAACGCTGGAGCTCAGACAGAGTGACCATCGGGTTATTGATCACCTCCCTGACTAAGGGTACTTCTCCCCTGATCACTCAGCTTCGATAGCCAGCCAGCTCTAATAAGAGTCCTGGTGGTTCCAAACATCTTTCACTTATGGATGATGGAGACCACTGTGCTTATTGGGACTTTCAGTGCAGCAGGAATGTTTCTGTAACCTTCCCCAGCCTTGTGCCTCGAGACAATCCTGTCTTGGAGGTCTACAGACAGTTCCTTTGTCTTCATGCTTGGTTTGTGCTTTGACATGCACTGTCAACCCTTAGACCTTCTATAGGCAAGTGTATATCTTTTCAAATCATGTCCAATCAACTGAAATTGTCACAGGTGAACTCCAATTAAGCTGCTGAAACATCTCAAGAATGATCAGTGGAAACAGAGTGTACCTGAGCTCAATTTAAAGCTTCACGCCAAAGGTTGTGAATACTTCTGTACATGTGATTTTTCAGCTTTTTTATTTTTAATAAATTTGCAACAGTAAAAAAAAAGGAGGAAATAAATACATTTAATGCATTTTGGAATAAGACTGTAACATAAAAAATTTTGAAAAAAGTGAAGCGCTGTGAATACTTTCCGGATGCACTGAATATACAATAAGAATGTATGGTTAGCTATTTTATTATTAATTGAAATGTAGATTATTTCAATTAATAAAAAAATAGCTAACCATACATAATTTTTTTTATTTTGCATTACTTTAATCAAATCATTCATCATTTTCATTCATGTTAATTTATCAGGGAGAGTAATTATGACAGCCTCTTGGTCTCTGTGTGTGTGTTGTGTTGCAGTGATGTTTTCAGTCTGTGGGTGAGCTGTTGTCTGTGGCCCTTGCCTTCATAACACATTCTCAGAAACTAATTATTATATTCATGATAGTCAGACCTGCTGTAAAGGTCGTTGCCGTGTCCACAGGCCCTGGCTGCATAATCTAGAGGAGGCGTGATGACCTTTTTGTTTCATGTAAAGTGATCCGGCGTGGAAAAGCGGCGTGCGTTCGCTGTTTTATCTTTCAATCGCAGCCCAGTTGATTAAACGTCTGGGTTAATCAGCGTAATGCACACCGCTGAAAGTCCGACTCGTGTTGTTATGGAAAAAACTCAAGCGACCTCTTCCAGACCAATACCGTATGAACCGGTAAATCACACACTGATCCTCTGATCCTCGGCTGTCACAATAAACCCTCTTCTTTGCTTTCTATAAAAGCAAATAAAGTGAAATGTTCTTGGTTGGTTTCTCTAGGATTTCTTGATCTTAAAGGAACACTCCACTTTATTTTTTTAAATACATTTATTTTATTACTCCCCTATAGAGGCAAGCAGTTGAGTTTTACCATTTTTTAATCCATTCAGCCAATCTCCAGCTCTGGCACTTTTAGCTTAGCTTAGCTTAATTTATTGAATCGGATTAGACCATTAGCATCTCACTCGAAAATGACAAGTTTTGATCATTTTCACATCAGACTTGCTGGAAATAATGAAAGCTACTAAGATTACATGTCAGCGACTAAGAGGCATTATAAATGTGGAGTTTCAGGATGCACAAATAAGCATCATACTTCCCTTGAGCTAACGTCGTGTTTTAAATCTGCCTCTATGCTGATCCGTTGGCATTTGTAGCTCCGCCTTCTTTTGAAAAGAGCACTTTATTTTATTTGAACATTTTATTACTCCCCTGAAGTTAAACTGTTGAGTTTTACCATTGTTTTAATCCATTCAGCTAATCTCCGGGTCTGGGACTTTTAGCTTTGCATAATTCATTGAATCAGATTAGACCGTTAGCATCTCGCTCGGAAATGGCACGTTTCAATAATATTTACAATATACATGCTGGAGATAATGTCAGCGACTAAGAGGCATTACAACTGTGGAGTTTTAGTTGCAGAAATGAACACTTTATTTATCATACTAACTTATTCTGAGCCACTTCTTTTAGCATTTTAGCCTTGTTTTTGAATCTGCCATTATGCTGACACATTGGCGTTTGTAGCAGACCACTTTATTTTATTTAACCATTTTATAAACTCCTGAAGTTAAAGAGGTGAGTTTTACCATTTTTAAATCCATTTAGATGATCTCCTCGTCTGGCACTTTAAGCTTTGCTTAGCATAATTCTTTATATTGGATAAGACCGTTAGCATCTTGCTCTGAAATGACACATTTTGACAATTTTCACATCGGACCTGCTGAAGATTATGTCAGCGAGTAAGAGGCATTATAAATGTAAACTTTTAGTTGCACAAATGAACGATTTAGTTTCTATTGGCTAACTTCTTCTGAACCACTTCTTTTGGCATTTTTCAGTTTTTCATATACGTTAATCTTGTTTTTAAAACTGCCTCTATGCTGACATGTTGGCATTTGTAGCTTCACCCTCTTTTGAAAAGAGCACTTTATTTTATCTTAACTATTTTATATCTCAGTTAGGGTTAAACTGTTGAGTTTTATCATTTTTAATCCATTTGGAAGATCTCTGGGTCTGGCACTTTTAGCTTAGCTTAGCATAATTCATTGAATCGGATTAGACTGTTAGCATCTTGCTCTGAAATGACAAGTTTCAACAATTTTTACACTGTATATGCTGAAGATTGGCAGCAACTTAGAGGCCCTATAAATGTAAACTTTTAATTTCACAAATGAACACTGTAGTCTCCATGGATTAACTTCTTTTAGCATTTTCAGTTTTTTACAGAGATGACATTAGTCGTGTTTTAAATCTGCCGCTATGCTGACACGTTGACATCCGCGACCGGCCAATCGGCTGACCCACCCTCCTCCTTCCCTGAATCCAACCAATTTTACTGATTGACCCGCCCGCCCGCTCACTTCCCTAAAACCAAGCAACAATTTAGAGAAGCCGTCTAGAAAAAGAAAAACCCTTGTCTGTTTTTTTTTTTTACCACGTTTTTGGATTTCACCACGTTCTCACCCTGTTATGAACTCGTTCGATTTATTTTTTAGATTCTGTTTTTGTCTTACCTGGTTTCTGGAACCGCTCTTCCCCGGACTCGAACCTGGACGCCTTTGTCAACTCCTCCTCTCTGCATCTAAAGTCTGCCGACGCACACGATGAGCTGACCGGACAAACTGACTGCGGCAGGAAAGCCCTCCACATGTAGGTAAGCGGTCAGCCGGCAAGCGCGAAAGGGAACGGCGTCACACCGCCCCGTAGCGTTCGTTTAAAAAAAATTAAATGCAGCCATACGTACCTCCCGGGACGTATTTCGCGGTCTCCAGAAACGTCCACGGGACTACGTTTTCAGAATGAGCTTGGGTTGGGTTTCAGAATGAGCTTGGGTCTGCCTCTATGCTGACACATAGGCGTTTGTAGTTCCACCTTCTTTTGAAAACAGCACTTTATTTTTTTTTTAACAATTTCATTACTCCCCTATAGAGTTAAACTGTTGAGTTTTATCATTTTTTAATCCATCCAGATGGTCTTTGGGTCTGACACTTTTTTTAGCTTAGCTTAATTCATTGAATCGGATTAGACCATTAGCATCTTGCATGAAAATGATAAGTTTTGATAATTTTTCTACTTAAAAAAAAATGGTAGCACCTTCCAGTTCATGCGGACTTTAAATGTTAAAGGTTCTAAATGGAATCTTTATAAAATAATATTTTTAAGTATGAAGTTAACTTATGAGGAAACAGAATATTCAGTTCAATTCAGTTCTTGTCTGTTCCAAGATATAAAGCTTCAGCCAGAATTTCTAGAATTCATTCATTTTCTTGTCGGCTTAGTCCCTTTATTAATCCAGGGTCGCCACAGCGGAATGAACCGCCAACTTATCCAGCATGTTTTTACCCAGTGGATGCCCTTCCAGCCGCAACCCATCTCTGGGAAACATCCACACACACATTCACACACACACTACGGACAATTTAGCCTACCCAATTCACCTGTACCACGTCTTTGGACTGTGGGGGAAACCGGAGCACCCGGAGGAAACCCACGCGAAGG